>NC_040011.1:41989403-42105440 GCF_000972845.2 Larimichthys crocea
AGGTAGGATTAAGACAGCTGCACAAAGACACGGATTCATCAAGCCCAGGTGAAACAACTGATCAAGATTCACTGATTCACCATCCCGGAGGCAGAAATCCTCATGGAGCATACAGGAGGTCAAAACATAATTAAAAAGAAAGGCAACACCGCCACAGTGATAAAAAAAAAGAAAACACGCTGAACATCACATTACACCAAAAACGCATTGTACTTCATTTTGAATTGAAATGGACTGCAGATTGATTGAATAGTGTAAATGTGACTCCATCAGACTGTATAACTCCTTGATAAATAGCTGAGCTAATAAATAATAAAAAATTTATTTATATAGCGCCTTTCAAAGGACCCAAGGTCTTCACGCCAGAGAGGGTCCTCAGGGACCGGTTGGACCCACTGGCATTCCCTGCAGATGGCATCAGGTATCTGTGCAGACTGCTGGGTCGGAGCCATGCACTGCAGTGTGGAGCAATCTGCAAGTCTGTTTTTTCCCAGTGGAGGCTTCCTGTACTCAGGGGGGGATGCAGAGCAGCTAAACGAGGCCACACACAATAAGGAGTGTGTGTCTGGCTATCAAAGCGTTGTCAGATGTCTTCACAATGTCACTCTGTTTATGAGCACAGCAGGCCTACAACCATGCCAGGACCAGGGCCTGAAATGACCTTTGGCCTCCTGCTTTCAGTGTTTTCACAAATTAAGGGTCAGCATGTGACCCTTAATTTGTGGCTTGTGCTGTCCTCCACAATGTGGCCTGTCTGAGGAAGGAGAGGGCCACCAGAGTGCCACCAGCCATCCTGCAGTCTTTCCTGATGACGACCAATATGTGTTAAATTATCTTAGTTAATATGCATGCTTTAAATTTCAGTTAAATATGTCCTGCAGTGGCAAATTTGTGGGTTTTTTTTTAATTTTATTTAAATTGATTTAGCCTCTTATGATGATTGTGCCTAATACTGTGTGTATACAAGCTGCAGGGAGGCTACTGCATCTGTTCATTTGATGTGTAGGATTTGTCCTGCATTTATTTCAGTGTGCAGACATGTGGGGTGTATTATATACAGACCATTGAATGTGTATTTATCCTTGTGTTGTATGATATGCTTTGATTCTGTGCTTTCTATCTTGTAGAGTCACTGTGTGACTTCAGTTTTGAAAGGAGCTGATGGTCTACCTGTTTAGTACAATTCCACAAAATGCTCCACAGCCTCATTTTAACAACTCTCCTCCTCTAAAACAACGGCTTACAATATTATGACTTTATTCTTGTAAATTTATGACTTTTTTTCTCTGTGACCCTCATATTCCATCTTTTTATATCTAGCCTTATAGTCTGTGGGAAACTGTAAATATCTAATGATTGCAACATCATCTAAAATCATAATATATCCAAAATGATTGAAATGAATGATCACAAACGATTTCAATAATGACAGTGGGTCTAGTTATGTGGTAGTTATGTGTAGTGGGAAGTGGCATAACTACTGGTTTCCGTTTGTGATGACTGAGATAAGGGATGAGATTAAATAGATCCTGGAACTAGAGCCTGGTGTGGAGCACAATAAATCTCCATGTAACTTATACCATAACATATCCTACTGCCTCCTATCCCGCTTTTGTGCAACCGGATCACGGATAAGTTGAGCCAAGATAGCCAAGATCTCCCGGCTTAATCCCTTCTCCTAGTTTTGTGCAACGGGCCGCTGCTCACGAAAGCAAAGGTAAGAATGGTTTCAGCATGACACTCTATACATAACTGTGAATGAAAGTGTATCATCCTGTGACTAATAGTCCTATCTGTATTATTCAATGTGACTGAATTACCTGTTTGTGTTACGAGACAGAGCGAAGCGGCAGACGGACAACAAAAACACACACACCACATTTTCAACTTTAATTTTAAGATTAAATACAAAAAGAGAAACTAATCTTTTTTTTTTTTTTAATAGTATTATACAGCAATTTCATTCATATCCAACACAAACATTAAAAAGGTCCAGTGTGTAACATTTAAAGGCGTTCCATTGACAGAAATAGAAAAAAATGTTCATGACAGCTGAAAATAAGAATCGTTGCTCTTCGTAGAGCTTTTCAAACTTGTAACCCGTTTCACGGCCACTGCGGATTCTCCTATATGCTTTGAACAAGAGGGTGAGGTGAGGTGTATTCAATCGACTGCATTCCGCTAGTGCTAAATGCCACTCAGTTTTACACACTGGACCTTTTTTTAAAAAAAACGTTTGTCACATCCGCCTGAACATAGAAACAAGATATTTTTATTCATTGGTGAGAAAACGGAAGCATGTCACTCTGATAACAAAAGTTCACACGAGGTGCCTCGTCCGACCGGCTCTGACTGCTGACTGCGGCGTTTCCTCTCCTACCGCAGAGGCTGTTTCAGTTCAAACAATCCCGTTCCACCTTTGACTACTTTTCCCACCACCAGGCAGGCTGAAGGTGACACCAGCTGATCGTGTGAGCCTGAAAAAGGAATCAATCAAAAAAAAAGACGATAAAAACAACAAAATCAATGCATGCAGAAATAGATTTGCATATTATTCTGTTCCTCACCCAGCATGGTAGCCTGTTTGAGGAATTTGTAGCTCGTCTCGAAGGTCATCTGCTGCAGAGGGGACGAGTTGGACTGGATGGCGAGGCGGTTTAACGGCTTGTATACACCTTCAAAACACATGTAGTCGGCTACGAGCGACAGATGTCTGGGATCCACCTCGATACCTAGAGACGGACAGACAGACGGGAGAGAGAGAAACTCAGACAAATCTTGAGCGCTTCAGACAGACTTGTGGTTTCACTGTTGATGACGAAAAAGACAATCAGGTCAAGTTAAGTAAATTATTGGCAGTGGATGAAAATGAAAGTGTGTGTGTCTGTGTGTGTGCATACCATAGACCGCAAATACATCTTTGATCTCCTTCTCTATGACTTTCAGAGCGACTTCAATGCCATAGGTGTTTGCCATGGCGTGCACCTCATTGGAGTACAGTCTGTTTATGTCCAAGATCTGGAGAAAAGAAAAAGAAATACAATCAGTCAACATTTCTTGAGATAAGAATCCCAACAAAATACTTTGATTGGGAAGTATTTCAATCCAAAGAACAATAATCTCTGCTTTGGATGAAATCTGAATATGATCTGAGAATATCATTTCAAATGGTCCAAACTGATAACGCACATCGTTCTGGATCTGTGACATGTGTTTATAGATATCGTTAAAGATGATGCGAGTACTAAAATCATTTAGCAGCATCCCGAATCCCCGTTAGATGATGACTTCAAAATGTTTAAAGAACTCCTCACAGTGTATTTATAGATAATATAATCTAAATAATGTAATATAAATATAAACATTACCTGCAGTGAATGAAACCGTTCAATGTTCAAACTTTAATATCTGCTATCATCTATAATAACTTCCAGGTATCCAAAAAGATCATTGAAATCTCTTTACAGAAATAAATAAATGTAGAAAAATGAATTATTACTAGTGAGCGGAGTGAACGGAGGCTCCATATAACTCTGTGTCAACTTTTGTTGCATCTTAAATGAACATTCTGACAAATACAAATCTGAAATTCACGTTTTGATGGATCATCAATGGCGTCCAGGAATCTGTGGCACCTGTCAATAAATATTAACGTTAATTAATGTTAAATAACTTTTAAATAACCACGATCTGCCGACATACATCACTGTGCTTGAACATTTCGTGCATGTTGATGCCCTCTGTGTTGAGAACCGTCTCTTTATCTCCGGTCTTCTTCGTGGTTTCGCTGAGCAGGCAGCGCGTCAAGCCTTTGGTCTCCGCGATGACGGCGTCCTGGGCCAGCGTGGACAGGACCGAGGTGAGGTCAAAGTGCACATTGCTCACCGGCAACACCAGGTCAACCTACGAACGGGGATGAATGGATCGAGTATTAAAACCGGCAATGTTTGAGATGTGGTTTTTGACATGATACGTGGCCATTAGTAAAATGTAGAATGCCTGACGCGGATGTTTGTCAAAGAGAGCAGCAGGAGGTGGAAACAGCAGAGCTGATAAGAACGCAGAGGAAATGAGGCCAATCGAAAAGACTTCGTATGTGGGTATCTATGTGTGACAAGAGTGGGAGAAGTTTTATAGCTCAGCGGAAAAAACATTTAAGGAGGCGAGAGTGGGAACGGTTGTTCGACTGCGACTTGTCCACAACTCGACGTGAGCCGGGATAAGCCCCGGCCTCCCGCGACCCTGATAAGAGTAAGTGGTTACAGAAAACGGATGGATTGATGGCCTGCGGTCACAGTTAGAGTGCCACCGACTTCCTGCTGCACCCTTTCCTCAGCAGACAGTCCGACTTATCGAAGCAGGAAGCGGTTTCCGCGAGCCTGATAAGTGGCGATGGAAGCTGGTTGGATGGAAAGCAGGAAGGGGAAGACATTAATGACGGATGCGTTCCATTTAGGTGAACCACTTCCAGGCTTCCGGGGTGTTGAATCACTCACATGACCTCACCTTAATGGAACGGAGCCGTCGTTGACGTCATGTGCTACACCTGTGCTCTTCCTGCAAACTCACCTCACACCAGAGTTCATGCTGGACATCGTAGCAATAGCTCTCTATCGCCGTGTTGGACTCCAGGACAGAGTTCACTCTCATCTGGTTCAAGTCCACGCCGCCCTCTCCATTTTTGTCTTGTTTGTTCTTGCTCTTCCGCGGTTTCACACCCACGGACTCCGGCTGGGACTTCTCTTGAGTGTCCTCCGATTTCTCCTCCACCGCCTCCTCCTGCTCCTGATCTTCTCTATCCTCGCCGTCGTCTCCTCCGTCCTCCTCCTCGCTCTCGTAGTCCACCTGCAGAGATGGGCATTGATTGCTTTATTGGTTCGGAACTTCACCGCAAAACTGAAATATTTTTACATTTAGATCGTTAAAACGAGGTTTCTTAGTGGTTTCAACTGGCAGATATTCTACTGTATTTGCTCAACTAACATCGTGAGCATTCAGCCAGTTAGATACTTGCAGAGATATGTATCTCAGAACATACCTGCATAATAGGGGCAGCTATGTTTACAAGTGCAAACTATGCAGTTGCTTGAGTAACAATCTAAAGTGAAATCAAAGTGTTTCATCCATCTTGGTACCTCCTCTTCCTGTTTGTTTTTCCGCTTGGCGTCTGTCGCGTCGGTGTCTCCTTCGTCCCCCGCGTCGTCCACGATCTCCCGGTCCTCCTCTCCGTCCCTGTCGTCTGACTGAGGAATGTTAACGCGACACAGAAAAAAAAGTTCAGATAAAAACGAACATTCAAAAGATGAGTGACAGTGGTGAAATGAAGAGAAAAAAACAGACCCCTGCTGTTCCGTCTCCGTCGTAGTCCTTGTCCGTGCGGGTGGCCTTCCTGGCTTCCACGGCGATGGACGCCAGCTTGGCGCTGCGTTTCTTTATGGCTTCGAGGAGGAGGCGGAAAAATCTGGGAGGACGAACAAACCAACAAAGTGTGAAAACAGAGACGACGCGAGGTTCAGCATCGTTAACAACTCTCACGCTCACACACCTGGTTTCCATGTAGTGGAGGATCTGCTGGGGTGACAGCAGCTTATCGTCACAGTAACGCTGAGGCGGCAGGAAGTGAAAGGTGACTTTGAATGTCCGCAACTTCTGTTTTTCAATCCGCAGCGTCTCTACCACATCCACCTTCTGTAGCACCTGTTCACACCCACCCACACACACACAAAACTTAATTATGGTGAGTGAAGAACATTTACAAACCTAAGCAAGCGCATGTAAATGTGAAAACTGATTAGGGAAATGAACATGAAGGAGATCGGTATGATGAAAACACCAAGGAAAGAATATCGATATATATATTCATAGAAAATCTGATCCTCACCTCAGCAAGACAGACTCTGGTGAGTTTCTTACGGAGCGTTTTGGCTTTCTTCAAGGCTTTCTTGTTGTTTAGCACCGGAACGCTCATCATGGGAGTTTTAATGTTGGAGCTGGCCACCATCAGGATCTCCCTCAGTCTGCGAGACAGACACACATATGTATAGAGAGAGAGGGTGAGACTGAAATACACTCAACAAAGAAACGTTTATTCCTGGAATAATTGTGTCAGTGAGCACCTCTCCTTTAATGCGCCACACCTATCAGGTGGATTGATTATCTCGGCTGAATGGCGTGACTACTGCACAGGTCTGCTTTTCCTTCGCCTAAGGCGGGTGAGGTTTCTTGGCGGTAGGCTCTGGAATGTTGGCCCACTCTCAGACATGCTCCCCTGGGTGACTGGTGAGCGTGCAGGCATTGCAAGAACCGGAGTGTTTTCACCTACAGCTATTACTTTTGCGGCATGAGGCTGTGTTTTATCGTGCCAGATGAAAGGCACAATAACGAGACAATAAAAGAGTTTCCGCACGATTGAATTACAGTCGATAAAATGCACCCGTGTTATGTTACCGGTTTCACAGCTAATGTTGCATAAGCAAACTAAACATTGGATTTTAGAGAAGATAAGCGAGGTGTAAAATAAAGGAAGCAGTGGTTTTTTATGTCACCGTTAAATGTCACCGTAACTCACCACAGTATTTTCTTTTCAATGCCAGTTCTACCATGACGAGAGAGAGCAGACCGCAGTAACCCCGAAGTTATGACTATACCTTAACCAAAGCAGTTTAAAGATGCAGATTGGGAAGGTTGCTGCCCTACTGGAGCTGCAGCCATAGCCAGTGGTGTAAACTGACCCAGCACAGTGTTGCCTCTTTAACACTGAGCCTGAGGTGAAGCTACACATGAAAACAAACCTGTCTAGGTCAGACACTTTTCAACATCCTTTGTGAAAAAGACTTTCCTGACAATACACCTGCTTTGACAAGGTAAATAAACCAACCCTTCGGTCAGTGGTAACCTGACCTAAAGAGACAGAAGTCTATTACTGCAGCTTCAGAATATTCATTCAACCCTCTTATACTGTAAATACTGTGTATTCTATACACCGCACCCATGCTATGATTAATATGTGCTTTTGTAATTGTTAAAAGGATTACACTGGGGTTCAGATGTTTAAACTAATATAGACAGTGTGTGTGTATCCTGTCTTTTGCATGTCTCGTGCACTTCCCTTAGCAGGCCTCTAATTTACTGAGGCTGGCAGAGATAATTATAAATCAGTAGTACAAGGACAGGAGAGGCAGGCTAGGGGAGTACCATTTGGATATGAATCACAATGCTCATTACTGAGCAGAAAACCAACAAAGAATGTTATGATATTATCTGTATCAGGTGGGAGGTGTCCGAGACAGCCCTTTTTTTGTATATGTATAAGAACCAACTGTTAGAGCTCCTCGAGGAGCCTTTTCTCTGTAACCCCTTTTGTGTGTTGCACTGTTAAACGCAATAAATAATAATAAATTCAACTTAAATTTTGATACTTTGAATCTAGTCTTCCTTATTCTAGGGGTTTTCTTAAAAATTCCCATAACAGTAATGTATTAGCTTTGTGGTTTTACTTGTGGTCAGCTGCTCACTGAGGTTTGTGTCTGGTTCCTTTTCTAACACTATGCTGTAATCCAGGAAACATGTTGAAACGCTTTTACTCCATTTTATTACACATTTTATAATCGGATATTGAAAATAAGCAAATTCAATGTCTGTAAAACACAGACTGCTGTGTTAGATTTGAGCACTACATCGCAAAATAACATGATTTAGTGAGGCCGAGGTAAACTTTGACTCATCTGCTACCTCATGTCATTCCAATAACAAAGAATGTGTTATTTGATGTGATGTAAACGTGCTAAAGACTGAGAAAAGTTTGGATGATGGTTGATTTCTTTTGGTTTGACTTGCTGCTGCTTGTATTTGTGCAGCTACAACAGCAAAAATAAGAGAGCTATTGGGTAAAAATGAGCTAATTTCATCCCAATAAACAGGCTGAAATAATCATGAGTTTGGTGTAGTGGCGACGTTACCGAGGGATTCCCAAAGTGACGTTCATCTCTCCTCTTCCGGCAAAGTGGAAGGTGTTCAGGGTCATCTGGGTGGAGGGCTCGCCGATGGACTGGGCTGCCAGCAGACCGACCGCTTCGCCTGGATCGCACAGTGACCGCTGCCACTTATAGTGGAACAGCTGGCGGAGGCTGAAGACGCACAGAGAGAGACGTGAAGTTTAACCGACCTCACATAGAAGAAAACTTAATAACCTGTGCTTAACTGTATACTGCTTCACTGAGAGGTGTTTCAAAAGCGCCACAAACTACCGCATTCACACTAAACATTATAACGTGAAGGCATGATTTAGCACAGGGCAGCGTCTCCTTTAGAGAGAGGGACCTTAAAAACTGAACTTGACCTGCTACTGTGTAACACAATCTTTGCAGAAGTCGTAAACTTCCTAAAGTTTCTGATAAAACAAAGCAAAAAAGTTTAATATATATATGTTGAGGGTGTTATGTGGTGCCTGAACTGAGTATTTATTTTCTTTCTGACTTCACAGAGTGAACGCGGTGCAGCAGATGGCCTCTAAATAAGGAAAGAAATAAGATTTTTTTATTTTTCCATCACGTTACTTCAACTTTTGGAGCCATCGGCTGGTTTTTATCTTCAGATTAAGACGTTTTGTTGATATTTCTTTTGACACGACTCACAGAAAAACTAGTATTAGATATGTTCACATGGAGTACCTGTGGGAATCCAGGCGCTCTTCACTCAGCCCGTCTCTGTCCTGCAGGTATTTGTCTGTGATGCTGTGAAAGTTTTCAGACACTGATCCGAAGCACACGTCCGGCCTTAACGTGCTCAAAGAGGGCTCGGGGCAGCGGGAGGACTTCCTGCTGTATTTGGATCTGCTGGACTCGTCCAGAGAGTGCCACTGCTGCAAGAGCTGTTGGAGGGGGAGCAGAGTTCAGATGACGTTCTGGTCTGACTCGGTCATAGGTCGGCCTGATACTCTGCAGGAACTGAAACGTGTCAAATACCTGCTGTACCGCGACGTTTCTGCCATACACATCTGGCAGTGCTGCTCCTTGTTCGGCCTGTTGGAGTTTGGCCAACTTCTTCTGGGAGAACAGCAAGAACGCTCCTGACAGGATTTAAAAAAACACATGACATCTCCTGATCAAAAACAATGCTCTCTTACTGATTTTAGAATAAGCTGGGAGCGGGGCTTTATGATCACTAACCTCTCCGTGGACATGCCGACTCTCTCTTTGCTTTCCAGCGCTGGATGGCTGCAAAGTGTCGACTGGCACCCTGAGGGTCCAAAAGTGCCAAAACCCTGTCCAGACCCTGGGACCTCTTGATAACCTGACAGGAAGGAGGAAACACATAGCAGGTTGTGTTTGACTGTGTGGGAAGATGATTATTGTGCTTCTACACAAGAAACTTGAAGCAGCACTGGGTGGTCGGTAGCATAGTGGGTTAAGCGGCCGCCCCGTGTGTGGAGGCTATAGTCCTCGCTGCAGCTGGCCCCGGTTCGAATCCCGCATCGGACGGCTAATTTACTGTGTGTCACTGCCCCTTGTTTCCTGTTTATCTTCAGCTGTACTATCAATAAAGGCATAAGGAGTGGAGACAAAAGCAAAATACAACTGCTGACAACTATAATGCTGATTATCCGGTTTGTTCATTTCTCAGAAGCCAGGACTAATTATAGCTGAAGGTCTTGCTACCCGTGAAGTTTATCTGCACCCTGCATCACAGTCTGCTACGGACACTGCTCTACCCGTATCACAACAGAGAGTGGTTGAAGCGACACATGTAGCATCCTAAAAAAAGGAATGTGTGTGTACGTTTGTGTGTAGTACATATTTATCCCCAGGGGCCATGTTGGGAGCACCGTGGGGCCCATGAACTACACCTTCACTGTGGCAGCCGTTTATGAACTACACCTTCACTGTGGCAGCCGTTTTGGCCAGTGGCATCCACTGAGGAGGACGCACTGAATTTGACAAGGCTGCGACCTCAAAGTATTATTTACCGTGGGGAGATTAGCTTTCTGCAGTTTTAAAGTTCGAGCGTCTTGCCAGGAACAAAAATCACGTGTTCTGTTAAGCCACATTTCTGTGGCTGAAGCTGTTATGGAATTTTCTATCCTTAGGTTACACAAGGTCACGTGTGGGCCTTGAGGTCCTCAGCAGTATTAGTTGTTTGGCTTTGACTGGGTGCCAGTCTATCTCAACACTGTGGTGTCCAGGGTCGACGAGACCTGTTGCTGCCTTCCTAGACATAATAGATAGCTGCTGTTGACGTTCCAGTCTGCGTAAACAGACATCTGTGTCTCCAGACTAGAATATGCTGACAATAACACCTCCATGAGTAAAGACATTCTCTTTGACTAATTCTGGGTGTGTAGTATTTGTGGTGTTATCTTTGGGTTTAAAGTCGATCCACCAGCATGTGTTGGGCAGAATGTGAGACCGACTCAGGCACTTCTGATGAACTTTGAGAGTGTCTCTAATTCTCCTTGGCCAAGCGTCAATAAATAATACAGCATAAGACATCAGAGGCTCCTGAACACTTTCTTCTTCCTGACCATTGACCTCACTTCAGCAATTTCTCCACAACAGAAACTACATCCTGTTACTGTGTAAAAATAAACCACCTGACTCTAACTCACTGTGAGCCTGTTTTAAGGCTCAGAGGATTCAGCTTCTTTACCATTGGAATTCTAATCAAAAGGTGTCGCATCATTCTCCAACACAGCGTGCAGACTACCAGACGTGTGATCGCTTCACCGCAGCCAAAAGAACACAGCTAAGTTAGAAAACCACCGTTCCACTTTTGGTTTGGCTGAACATGTTCTCAACCACAAATAAGCTTTTAGATACTAAGCTGCAGCATCTCCCTTTCAGTTTTTGTTTTAATAACACATATAGTGCATTATCTCTGTGTGTGGAATGATTCATGATGTGTTTTACCTCGTAGTTGTCCTCTATGAAGGGGAACTGCCTCGGCTGCAGGAACTGAGTCTTGGGGATGTCGAGCCCGTCTTCGCCGTACAGGAACTGGACCACGGATCCGTCGCTGTCCCTCACCGTCAGATCGTACTGCACGACTAAACCCTCCAGATGCTTTATGATACATCTGCAGAGGAGACGTGTGTTCTAGGATTCTTTGCTTTGGTTCATGGACATCATATTTCACTCCACAGAATGATGAATAAACAGCTGCTTGTTTGCACACTCACAATGACTGCAGTCTTTTCTGAACTATTGGAGCCGTAACGTTTCATTTACCTCTGCAGGTATCCTGATCTAGAGGTTTTCACAGCTGTGTCGACCAGTCCCTCTCTGCCAGCCATGCAATGGAAGAAAAACTCCTGAACACAAGTCGAGGCGAAGACAAGAAGAGAAATGTGTTATGAAGTAACGAGAACTTTCAGAAACGTCTGCAAGGGCTAAAGTTACAAGCTTTCTTCAAGTACCTGTGGTTTTATGCCGGTGAGAAACCTTCCAGAAACAAAGCCGCCAGCACCGGGCGAGGGGTCGTACGGCTGGAAGCACGGCAAGGATTTCCCAGAAGGCATCAGTGGAGGCCTACGGCCCTCCAACTCAATCTGACCTAGTAGACACGAAATCTGAAACACACACACACACACACAAGTGTCAGTTTGTAGGTTAAGGTCAAGGTGTTTTCAGAATGTTCAGCGGGCGTACTGTGACAGGACGGTGCCGGCTACCTGCATGGTGTTTACAGTAGAACCCTTCGCTCCTGACTGGACCATCAGCTGGAGGTTGTTGTCAGGGAAAGAGGTGTGGAGTCCGACCGGCATGCACACCTACGAACACACACACACGGCAATATTTCATCTTTCACATTAAAAACTGAAGGAACGTGCCCAGAGGAGTCATCGGATACGGTGTGGCGGGTGGTGGGTGACCTTGTTAATGTCGTTGTTCACTTGGTTGGCCACTTCTTTGAACTTGTGGTCGGCCATGCTGAAGTCTCTCTGGTCTGGATTGAGGTGAGCGTCCTGCCAGCGGCTCTGAGCCTCAGCTTGATCCACATCGGAAGGCAGGTTGAAGGCTGCTTGGAGAGCCTTGGCGGCAGAAAAAAGGGAACCATAGATGAATCAGTGGGGAGGTGTCAGAGACAGACAAGAACCAACTGTTAGAGATCCTCAGGGAGCCTTTAATCCGTAACCCCTTTTGTGTGTCACACATTTTCAAAAGCCGGAGACTGACCGCGTCCTCCATGCTCGGCACCGAAGATGACTCAGCTGCTGAGTAATACTGCTTTTACTTCACTTGTGTGTAGTACATATTTATCCCCAGTGGCCATGTTGGAGCACCGTGGGGCCCATGAACTACACCTTCACTGTGGCAGCCGTTTTGGCCAGTGGCATCCACCGAGGAGGACGCACTGAATTTGACAAGGCTGCGACCTCAAAGTATTATTTACCGTGGGTTAGCACCTGATATGTTTTCCTTTATTTGTTGGAATATTTGGAATAATCAGAGCCGGTGCTTTTACTCACTTTGGTGCCGATCTTCAGCGACTCTTGAATGATTTTTTTCCTCTTTCTGTTGGCACCCGATTTCACCAGGATGTCTTCCACACCTGGACACACAAACACAGTCAACTCTGAGCATCTTCCATCTGCGGTTACAATACTACAGTCTGCGAGGAAGGCGACAAATGTGGCTTGGTGTGTTTCATGTACCCAGAGTGAAGCCTCTGTACAGCTGCAGGTAAGCGGTGAAGAGTCGAGCCAGACAGCTGAGCAGTTTGCCGCTGGTCTCGCCTCCGTACAGCTCGTAGCAGCAGTGGACTAGACCGTAGGCCGAGGAGCCGTAGTGAGCTTTGTCCAGGACGCCGACCAACACTTCCCCCTCACGAATCACAACCTGGGACACACACAGAGACGTTTTTTTTACCATGCCGTGATCAGTCTGAAATTCTTTTGAAGACTAAGTTTCAACATGCCAAGCATTAGCACAGAGATCGTATCAAGCTTCATCACCGTTGATACATGTTGATTTGGATTTGATTTGTAGTTTTTCCGTGTGTGTGTGTGTGTGTGTACCTGTGAGTCACACATGCTGTCAGGGTTGTACCCTGGAACAGCTCGCGGCGGGACTTGGATCCAAGCCTTGCTGGGGATTTTGGATTTGCTAACCAGGTTGAGTGGCACGGCCTTCTGCGGGATCACATTCAGCAGGAGCGTAGACACCACCTGCAAGACACAACACATCCGTCGCACTTCAGCACACGGCTGAGGCATTCGAATCGAGCGTCTACTGAAACCTCACGGGGTTCAGTTACCTGCTTTCCGGTCCATAGCTGCTGAGGTTTGAGGATGGCCGGCGGCAGAAGTTTGACTCTGCCCGGTTTGTCGGTCAGTCCTCTGTACACCAGCTCAGTGTACTGGACTCGGGTGAAGAAGCAGCCTCGTATCGTCATCCTCGTGCCCGACACCATGTGGTCCTGGATCAGACCCGCTAAAGGTTTACCGTCCTGCAGAAAGAGAGGAAAACCTGAGTACTAACAGCTTCTGGTCTGATGAAATGATCAGCTGAAAGAGCAGCTGTGTACTCAATGTTACTGAGAGAGTCTCAAACTTTAGACACACAAACAGATGTTTGCCTGAGAGTTTTGGTATCTTCAGTGTGTGTGTGTGTGTGTGTTTACACACCTTGGGGACGAGGTACTGCTGGTCAGTGCTGACTAACGTGTAGGCCTCCGCTCTGGCCAGCTCACTTTGAGGGAAGTGCGCGTTCATTTCGTCTCCGTCGAAGTCGGCGTTGTACGCCTTGCAGTTGGCGTAGTGGAGTCGAAGCACCTGAAGATTTGTCGTACACGATATGTTTATCTCCACTCTGCTTCTATGATAAATCCGAATGATTTAAATGAGCCTGGAGCGATCCGATCGTACCTTCTCTCCTGGTAAGATGCGTGCACAGTGGGCTTGTATGGAGGGTCTGTGCAGGGTGGGCTGTCTGTTCAGTAACATCACGTCTCCGTTCTTTATGTGACGATTCACCTGGACGGGACAGAAGGAGACAAGTCAGTGACGGTGAAAGGTGTGCCGTGGGGGGGTCAAACGGCTACGATCACGTCACGCCTTACGATCTTCATGGGTATCTTTTGTTGGCCGGAACACGGCGTCAGCAGTTGCTTGGCGACGGCTTCTCTCTGCGCGAAGTTGGTGGGCGACAGGATGGTTCTCCTGCCGTCCTCGTTTATCACCATGGACGCGCCGGGGTGGACGTTGGGCCCGTTGAGGACGGCCTGGCGGAGCTCCTTCACGTTCCACGGAGTGACGGGCTGAGGGTAGGTCAGCTTGGTGGCAAACACCTGAGCAAGAGTGAAAGACACGGAGAAGTCAGACCTCTGGTGATCGATGTTATTCTCCTTCCTCGATAAAGTCTGTTACTCCTGACGTACCATCGGTATTCCGATCTCGTTGGTCCCGATGTACATGTCAGGACAGATGACAGACCGCGCGGCGTAGTCCACTCGTTTTCCCATCATGTGCTTTCGGAACAATCCTTCCTTCTTCTCCAAGATCTGGCAGAGGAGAGGAGACGTGTAACCGACTGGAAAGTGTTTTACCAGCGGACAAAAGGAAAACACAGTGTGTGTGCATGTGATACCTGTCTGATTCCAGGGTATTTCTCCGACATCAGTTTGTCCATGTCGCTGTCGAAGACGATGTTGACGTGGGCCTGCAGTCGAATCCATATGTTGTAGAGTTTATCCGTCATCGTCTGCCCGGGGATGCCCGCCAGAAACGTCTGGTCTGTCTGTCCAGGAGCCTGAGAGGGGACGAGAGAGGACGGGGTTGACCTATGTCCTGTGCCAAAATAATAAATACATTTTCTATTTTGTCATGTATCTTTACCTCTTCCTCCTGAGTGGTTTTCTTGTCTGCTATGAGAGCCAGAAGTTTCCTTATGATCTCGCTGTCCTTCATGACGGCCTGCATGTTGACCGTCTGACCGTTTGTGAACATCTGATCGCCCAGGCGACTGATAGGACGATACCTGACAGGGAGAAGGGGAGGTGTGTGATAAATATGTCTTTCAGTGCATAGAAGGCTGAGAGTCTTTGGATTATTTACATGCTTCTTTGGCTTCTATGAGAAAATCTGATCTAAGTTTTTGCAGTGAAGCCTACACCACCAGTGATCCAAGGTGGGGTGTGTTGTACCTGCATGGTGGCACCACCAGCAGCTCCAGGAAGAAGAGGTCTGGACAGAAAGGTTTGTCTCCGCCCTTTGGTGTCTCCTCATCCAGCCCGGAGAACAGACACTTCAAGAAGAAAGCTGGAAGAGACATCAGAGGGTCAACGAGACCACACGTTCACCTCTAACTGTTTAAACGTTACAGTTTTACGCACACGGTGGTGTGACGTTTTTCTTAACGGCGTACCTTCTTTCTCCCACAGCTTGTTGATGTGTTCTCGAGCCGTGCTGGCCGTCAGGTAGACTTTCCTCTTGGCCGCCAGATTCTCTGCGAGAAGACGAGAACAAAAAGCCGGGCTATTATTATCCGCTTACTGTATTATGTATAAGCAGAGTTTGTCAAGGATGAAGCGCGGGGGATCGTATCGGTGCAGAGTTACAGGTGCACACACGCACGCTTCAACAAAAAACAAGTGTTTACTCACCATCAGTGTAGCCACTGATCTGTCCTCCTGATGGCACTGTGACTATCAGCTTAGTGTTGTGTTCACGACGCACTGTGAACGTGCCCGTCCTAAACACACACACACAATATAAAACAGACATCAACAGATTTTAGAGTCATTTGCATCGATAAAGCGTATTTCATTATTATCACTGACAACTTTTGCCCAACTTCAGTCGTGATCATGACTACCAAATAGTCTTTAATAACTCTGAGCGCCAGTTTGTTTAAATAATAACACAATATTGATTTTATAAAGTAAATAAATAAACAAATAATTTTCTGGATACTACATGCAAAGAGGGAAAACACGCACACAACACGCTCCGGTATCATATCAGCACGCGCACACACACACACACACATCATGTCTGAAGCATATATTGTATTGTCTGATGTCAGTGCCACCAGTGGAAATAGCATGTTCATTCTCCTCCATCTGGTGGACAAAAGTAAAACCTACAATGTCGATACCAAAACAATGCAATGAATCCATTCATCCATCTATTTCCTCTAACTGCTTATATTTAATCAGGGCTGCATCGGATAGGAGGCTGTGTACACCGTGGACAAGTCAAGGCAATAAATATGATGTGCAAAAAATGTTGATTTCATGCTGTAATGGCCGTGGGGTCTTAACAGGGGCAGTTTTGCCCTTAACATGCTGGAAGAAACCTAAAATGAGTGACTGTTTATGGGTTATATTATCCCGAAATTTGACAAAAAGCATGTTGTTTGTATTAAGACAGACAAAATGCTAAAAAAAAAAAATCAAACGTAAAAAGGACTCAGATGTTCTGAGTGAAGCACAAACGTTCAGCTTTTACGTAGAAAGTATTTCATACCAACGTTAAATGAAAAAAATGACTTTTCATCGTGTCGTCTTTGTTACCTGCAGTTTGGGCACTTCCTAGAAGTCATGTACGTCCTCCAGAAGCTGGTAATCAGACTGCCCCTCTTTTCTACGAGGTGTTTAATCTGGAAAGAAACGCACACAAACACAAGAGTTAGTGTGAGTCCATTAGTGCATTCATTTCCGGTGTGTGTACATGGTTGTACTTGTCATTGTGTGTGTACTCACCGGTTTGGCGTTCGCCGAACCTTCTGCGTTCGCTCCAACTATCATGTCTGTGAACTCCTGAAGCGCCGCCTGGATCTCATCTCCTGTCGCTTTGGGATTCTCCTCCAGGCACTGACACAAACACACACACACACACACAGATGGGTGTACTGGGTGCTTCGTTTATGGATAAAGTATGCTTCAGTTTATCTTCACCAGAACGTATGAACCCACCTGGTTGAGATATTGTTCTATCTGGTAGACCTCCTGCATGGCTCCGTGGTCCAGCAACTTGAGCTGATTCAGCAGCAGGTGGATGGAAGCTCGGCTACACGTTAACATGTGACACGACAGGCAGGAGCCACGGATCAGCAGGTAGAGTTTCTGTTATAGTGGGGAACAGTTTTACAGAGTGTTTTAGAGTTGTGTGTACTGGATGCGGATGTGTAGCTGTGTGGTGTGTTCGTGGGGCCCTTACGTCAAAGAACAGCGGGTTGTATACAGGCAGAGGCAGCTCTAGATGCCCCAGGTGTCCTGGGCAGTTGCTGAAGTCCTGACAGCAGGTAGAACACACCTGGGAAAGACAATAACATTAAACTTTACACAAAAAGAAGAAGAACTAAAAAGTCAGGAACAGACTGATCCTCTGCCACGTCACAGGTGTGTTATTACTGCGTCGGTACCTCTTTGTTGTCGGCTGGTCCCAGGGCCAGATCGTACAGGCTGTTCAGGGCCACGTTCCCGACAGAATCGAGGAACCTGGAGTTAGTGATCGCCTTCACACTCAACTTCCTGCACAGGACATGAAAGGAAGACACTGTTATAGTAGAGACATCCACACTTATACTGGATTCTTAGCACAATTTGGTCCACCCTCTGCACAGCACGTTCACCAGGCAGAGGAGCGTGTTCAGCGGCAAACATCTGTCCTAGTTTTTTCTCTTTACTTGTAGTTCTACAAAATACTTTTTACGTTGTTTTCTGGGTGCCATGGTGATGCAGCGGTTAGCACTGTCACCACACTGTCACCTGTCACCGGACTCTAAATTGTCTGCAGGCGTGAACGGGTTATTTGTCTCTATGTGGCCTGTGATGAACTGCCGGCTTCTCCACTGTGCACCCTGCCTTTTACCCCAAAAAGTCAACTGGGATCGGCTCCAGTCCCACCCTGACCCTGATGAGGATGAGTCGTAACAGGATACAGTTTCCTATTTGTAAAAATCTTCAGATTGATGTTATATGTTGATTTTAATGGATGTCTACTGTGTCTCATGCTGCTACTGGATGCTTGAATTTCCCTCAGGATCAATAAAGTATCTATCAGCTTTATCATGTTGGTGTTATCAGTATTTAGTCCTTATCAGTCCTTAGTTACCTAAGCTGACATCCATCATGGACAACACCTCTCACCCCCTACATGACACTGTGGGTCTCTGAGCAGCTCCTTCAGCAGCAGACTGCTACACCCACGGTGTAAGAAGGAGAGGTTCTGCAGGTCCGTCATCCCTGCTGCTGTGAGACTGTACAACACCTGCACCTGATCATGTTGGAGTCTCCTGTTTATTTTCTATTTTATTTCATTTATACCTTGCAGTTATTATTTATAACATGGTCACTTACTTTTGTAATATTGTTTATAATATGGTCACTACTCTTGCAATAATATTATTTGTATCATGGTCACTTTCTTTGCAATATTTCTTACACTATGGTCACTTTACATTACAATACTCTTTTTATATAGCATGCCACTTTTATCCTCAGTCTGTTTTGAAGGTTGATTGTTTTTCATGTTATTGTAGGTTATAGATATTTCTGTCTGTTTATTGTTTGTTTTTTTGCCTTTTCTACTTTTTTCTAATTCTGTAGTGTATGTTAAACTTTCCTCTGCTGCTGTAACAAGGACATTTTTAATCTAATCTAATGTAATTATGGTGTCCCCTACAGGGTCAGATGATGAGATGAGATGGTCACCCTCATCCTCACATCCTCAGAGCAGTAAGGCAGATCTCAGGCCAGCTCTTACTGGACTCTATTGAATCATAAATATGGTATTACTCTCCAAAAGACATGCTCCATATTATGGCACAAGGAAATAGGATGTGCACGTTATTTTTAATTGATTGATCAGGTTTGGTGCACAGGAAAGTGAATATGAAATATCATTGTTATGAATCTTGAAGCAGTAAGTGCAGAAACACATGTTGCCATGTTGTTTTAGCGTTTAAACCCAAAAAGCTAAGCGGATAAACAGCCTCGTCTCACCTGATCTCTTCGGCTGAGTACATGCCGAACGACATGCCCTCCAGCCGCCGCCACGGCACTTCTTTAGCGAACAACATTTCTGTTAAATTTCACGTGTTTATTAATTATAAATTCATGTTAGCGCGAGGTCACAGCAGCACATGCGACGCGAGGCTGCTCCTGTATCAACACGTGGGACCGTCGGACTCAACCAAAGACCAAAGAGGAGGGGGGGTGTATGCGAATAGATAAAGTTTGTACACATTTAGTGGATATTTTACTTTTATATAACAAGTTTAGCATTAAAGTAGCTGTGTGTGAACGTTAAGTGTGATTTTAAAACGCTAACTGTTATTATTATTATTTTTGTCCCCCCCTCTTTCCTGAGCCCGAATGGTTTCTCCCTGTCCCCTTCAGTCAGTGTGTAACAACATGGCGGCTCCCGGGCGGCATGTCGGACGCTTCATTCACAGAAACGGAAGATTATTGCTCAATAACCTGCAGCAGACACGGAGCCACAGGTGAGTCTGACAGTTTAACACCTGAGTTTGAAACCTGGGTGACTTTAAGGTCGTTTAATTCTTGTTTCTGCTGCTGCGTGAGTGTTGACAGCTGCAGCTGGAGGTCATGTCTCCATGAACAGACTTATTATAAAGGGAAATACTGTCATTTATCTTCACTGTACAGTCTGTTATAAACATTAGGATTATAGTGTGGTGCAGATGTTTTCACTCATATAGATATTGTGTGTGTGTGTGTCCTGTCTTTTGCATGTCTTCTGCATTTCCCTTAGCTGGCCTCTAATTTACTGGCAGGGAGAGATAATTATAAATCAGAATTACAAGGACAAGAGAGTAACATTTAGATATGAATCATAATGTTCATTAGTGAGCAGAAAACCAAAAAAATAACGACAGCCCATTTTAAAAAAATGTACAAGAACCAACAGTTAGAGCTCCTCGAGGAGCCTTTTCTCTGTAACCACTTTTGTGTGTGTTGCACTGTTAAACGCTCCTTCTTGTACAATTCAACTTAAACTTTGATACTTTGAATCCAGTCTTCCTTATTCAAGAGTTTTTCCTTTTTAAAAATTCCCATAACAGATATAGATAGATAGTGTTATAAAAATTAGGATTATACTGGGGTTAAGGTGTTCAGGAGACATTATAAATCAGTAGTTTAAGAACAGCACCATGTGGATATGAAACATAATGCTCATTACTTAGCAGAAAACCAAAAAAGTATGTTAAGATTATTATCTGTATCAGGTGGGAGGTGTCCGAGACAGCCCATTTTAAAAAAATGTATAAGAACCAACGGTTAGAGCTCCTCGAGGAGCCTTTTCTCTGTAACCCCTTTAGTGTGTGTTGCACTGTTAAACGCTCCTTCTTCTACAAGAATAATACATTCAAATTAAACTTTGATACTTTGAAGCCAGTCTTTCTTATTTAAGGGTTTTTTTCTTTTAAAAATTCCCATAACGCAGTCTGCTTTTATACACACACATGTTTATGTATGTGTGATTGTTCACATGCAAATGTGGAGAGAGAGATGGTGGAGTGATGGCGGGTTCGGTGCCTTGCTCAAGGGCACCAGGAGGTGAACTGGCACCTCTCCAGCTAACCAGTCCACCACCATACTTTGTTCCATACTGGACTTGAACCAGCCTCCCAAGTTCCCAAGCCAAGTCTCTATGTCTGCCTACATAAATGGTAAATGGTCTGTACTTAAATAGCGCTTTTCTAGTCTTCAAAGTGCTTTTACAGTACCACATTCATACACTGATGCCATTGGCTGCCATGCAAGGTGCCAACTGCTCATCAGTTCGAGGAGACACCGATGGTGCAACCTTCAGGAGAAATTTGGGGTTCAGTATCTTGCCCAGGCTGGATCGAACCACCAATCTTCTGATTGGTGCATGACCTGCTCTACCTCCGAGCCACAGCCACCCCACGTAGACACTGTTTGTGTAACAAGAGGATCTCTGAACTGATGCAGGGTCTACCAGAGGATTGAGTTGGTCTTTTGCTGAATCAGAGTTTGTTTGTTTGTTTGTTTGTTCGTTTGTTTTCAGGAGTTTCGGTTGGACTGCAGCTCTGCGACAACAAGCTGCAGAAGCCGATAAAGGTAATTTTGAAGAAGACTTCTGTTTATGACAAAAACACTCTTGTCAGTACAGATACTGTGTCAGGAAAAACTTAACGTCCATCTCTGGATTCTAACTCTACTTAATGGATAATGTTTGTGATGTTTTTTAGATTTAATGATCCTTCAAATAATTAGATGTATTAGAGCTGACCTTCTAACCAAGAGAAAACATCAGAGGCGAAATGCATCCTCTAATTGATTGTGATATGTCAGTGACATTTGACCTTTTTCTTGCTGTTGTTGCAGAATCTACAGAGACCATTGTCATTCCAAGGAAGAAAACATGGTACGTGTCCATGTCAGTTAATGAAGCAGTCAAAACTCTCCGTATAGTCCGAGAAACTTTCATTTAAATAGAGCCAAATGTTTTAGTTTGCATAAACGACAATCTGACTTAAGGGATTAACTGTCACTTGTTTCTGAACAGGAGCAAGGAGGCGGTGCTGGAGGCTCTGGCGGCGACTGTCAGCAGGGTGAGCGCTCCTTTGCCTTTGTCTTTCTGAAGCTTGCGTGGACGTGGATCTCTTCAGAGTGGATGTTTACCGTTTTATCTGTCTGTCTTTTCTCCCTCCAGGATCCTACAGCATATCCCTACCAGTTCCAAGACGATTCATACCTCGCTCCCAGGACTTCTCTTGAGTTTGTACGTCTGCGCTTACGTATGTAACATAAAATAGCCCCTGATGTACTGACATAATTGTTCCTGACGTATCATTGTCTCTCTCTCTCTCTCTGCAGAAGCTGTTCTCTCTCTCTCAGGAGTCCGGCAGATCTGCAGCCAAATATTTTGTCAACAGCAATCCCAAGTTCTTCACTAAAGACTTTGCTGAACCGCATATACCAGTAAGAAACACACACACACACACACACACAGGACAGGACTGCAGAATATATAGTCCTGGAAATCAAACAACAAAGTGTGTGTGTGTGTGTGTAGTGTCTGATGCCAGAGACCGTGACACTGCAGCTGGAGGAGATGAGCGAGGAAGCTCTGAAGGAACGGATCAACTTGAGGAAAGTTACAGCTGCTGTTGACATGTATGATCAACTGCTGCAAGCTGGTGAGAACACACACACACACACACATTCTCTGTTTCTGGAATTATGTTGTAATCCTTCTACATCAATCAAATTCTTTCAGGCACGGCAGTCTCCGTGGAAACGACCCATGACCTGCTTGACCTGATCTGTCTCTATTCTGACAGAGACCCCGTCCAGGATGGACAACCACAGACCGAGGACATGGTGACTAATACCTGATCCAAACCTCGGCAAATTAAGTAAAAACATCCACGCTCGGACGACATATTAATACTACAGCGTGCTCTGTTTCAGGAGGGTTCAGGAGCCGACCACAAGAAAAGGAAATGGAGGGTCCGCCGGGCGTCAGACCTCCTCAAGGTCACTTGGAAAGAAAACAACAACGCGGAGAGAATCTTTAACCTGCTGCCCGAGAAAGACACACGGTGCTACTCTGCTCTGATCAGAGGCATGGTGATGGTACGAACACACTCATTGGAGCAGCCTCTTCATGTCCAAACCTTCAGGGAGCTTATTGTAGACACCTTTTTAAACGTTTGTCTGTCTCTTCACAGCATGGAGCCTATGCAAAGGCCTTCAGCGTGTACACAGACATGCTGAACAACAGGCTGACCGGTGAGTTGCAGGAGACAATCGTGTTGAAGTTAGATATCATGCAACTTCACTGTCTGTTTGCTTGTTCTTTAAGTATGTTTAGTTGAAAATTAGTCAGTCGCAGTGTTATTCTTGACAGTACCTTTAGATGGTGCCAAAGCCTTACATCAACCCACTAAAACCTGCAGACAGCACATCTGTCTGAAGGGTAATTGGCTTGTTAGCACTCTTTTCACTCCCTGTTGAGAGATGACTAATGATTCGACCTCCTGTTCCCAGCTGACGTCCACATCTTCAACGCTCTGATCTCAGCAGCTCCAGACGTCCGAGAAAAATACAACGAGAGATGGGACGTCATCACTGTAAGCCTCCTCACTGTTTATTTGAACACCAGGTTTTCATGAAGACTTTGGGGCTCCATATATATATTGAAAGAAAGTCCTTCATCGTTGTTGCGTTCCTCTCTCTGCCCCGCAGGAGCTGTTGAACCAGATGAGTCAACAGAAAGTCCAGCCCAACCTTCTGACCTTCAACAGCGTCCTCAAAGCTCTGAGACGCTGCGGCGCTTTAGGCAGACAACAAGCTCGACAGACTCTGAACGAGATGAAGGCTCTGGGAATAGGTGACTACACAAACACACACACACACACAAGGGTTACGGTAGTAAGATGAAGATGAGTGTATCGGAGCGGTACGATGGATGGATGTCGAACCGAGGGTCTAAGGACAGAGGGTGTCACTCCCTGTACAGATTGTAAAGCCCTCCGAGGCAAATGTACTTTGTGACTTTGGGCTACACAAATAAAAATCTGATTTGATTTGGTGTTAACGGTGTTTTGTGTGTTCAGCTCCCAGTCTGGCCACCTTCAACCACCTCCTGGCAGTCTTTTTCAAAGCAGGTAAACAAGCTGTTGCATTGCACTGAACATTCGCGGTACAGTCTCCGCTGCTGCTGGCTTCAAGTGCTTCTTTTCTTTCTCCAGGCTCCGTTGGAAAGAGCAATGTCGATATTTTACAGGAAGTGATGACAGAGCTGGCCGGAGCCAGCTTCACCTGCCAGGACCCCGATGACGGTACGCTGATTGTACAGATCATCTTTATTTAGTTTCAGAATATAAAAAGCAGCATAAACAAAGCAGAAGGATTTACCCGTCTTTAACACTGACTTCATATTTTCTCTTCTTAATCTCCAGCTCTGTTCTTCTCCAGTGCTATGAGGATAGTAAGTCTTTTTTTTTTTTTACTACGTGTTTTGTATAAACATTTCTTACAAACAGGTTCCTGCACTTGTTTTTATTGGAGTTTTAAATGAGGAGTTTGTTATTTGAGGTCATGAAATACTTCTGTTTCTTTCATGTTTCTGTTAAAATATGAATAACGCCTACTTGAAGTGACAGATCGGTGTTATTTAGAGTGAGGTCGTGTGAGGTATTCATGGAGGTTTCTGGTCTATGAGTGATCGTGACCATGTGGACGCATCTCCAAAACCTTTTAACATCCTGCTCAACCAATCCTGCCATCCTAATTCCAAATATATATTCAGCTATTTATAGTCAGATAAATGGAAACTGCTTTGTTTATTTCAGTTAATAGATTAGGAGCTGTGCATCCATTCATCCACCTCACCTCCTCGTCTCTCTCTCTTGTCCTAACAGTGTCTGGATCATAAAGATCTGCACCTGAGCTATAAGGTCCAGAGTCTCGTGGAAGTCGACGAGAACTGGAGGCTTCTGGGAGATTCCTTCCAGCAGAGTATTTACTAGTAAGTACGACCTTTCCACAGACTGTAACCTGTAACCTCAGAGGAGGCTGTAAGGCTGAAACCTAAAAGTGATTAGACGCAGTTATGTAAGTGGAACCTCTCTCCTCTCCAGTGGGCGCTTCTTCAACCTGCTGTGTATGATGGAGCACATCGACGTGGTGCTGAAGTGGTACAGACGGCTCATTCCCTCGGTCAGTGCTTCTCTCACCAGACCGTTTTACTGAAGAATCAATAATAACTTTTGTGATATTCTGGTGCTGGTTTTCAGCTCTGTGATGATACATTTCCAGCTAATCCAAGGTGGTTTTTAAAATGGTTTATTTAGCTCGAGGAGTAAGAGACATAAAGGAGAAAGTGAGGTGAAGGTTGCGCCTTTTGCACATAAAGGAACAGTTTTTTTTTATTCTGTTCTTTCTAGTTGTACTACCCAAACTCTCAGGGACTGAGGGACCTGCTGCAGGCTCTGGACACTGACAGTCGCCTGGATCTGCTGCCCACTATATGGAAAGGTGAGTTTAAAGATAACTACAGGAATCTAACATCACTCGATGACTCACGAAACCTGACCTCCTTTTCTTTTTCCAGATATCCGCACTCTGGGTCATGATAATAAGGCTGACCTGGTGGAGGAGGTGCTCAACCTGATGGCCAGAGAGACACACAGTCCCGAGGTCAGTGAGACTGCTATCACAGTTCGTCCTCCACGATATGTCTCAGGTTTGGAGGTAGTAAAGCGTGTGTGTGTGTGTACAGGTTCAGGAGTCTTTTGCAGCATGTGCTCTGGATGTAAAGAGCGTGTTCGAGGGAGACAGATGGAGACCCGGTCTGGAGTGGAGCAACTCCTCCCTCTCGCACATCTCCACCCTGCTGCTGCGAGCCAACAAGACCCAGCAGGCCTGGTAAGAGCTGTCCGTCTGTCTTGTCCGTCCATTTCCGGGAGACAGTCTCACTGCCGAATGATAAAACGAAATGCATCTGACCTCTCCTCCTCCTCCTCCTCTGTTTGCCTCTGCAGGGACATGCTGCAGCTCTTCAAATCAAAGAACAGAGTTCCAACGTGAGTCTCTGCACAAACCACAAACATAAAGATGAAAATAGTTCATTTTTATCAGTGAGAAACTTTTTATTCAACACCCTGAAAGTCTTCAACTGACCACAGAGCTCCAAGTTATTCACACAAGAACAGAAAACACTAGTACTCACTTAAAAAAGGTAGCATCTGCAGAAACGTGTTCACGACATCCTCACAGCGGTAATTACAAGCTGTAAAATCGGAATTGTTTTTGCTGGCTCCAAAGTCTCAAACCTGTCCAGACAGGAGGTTTCATTACAAACAAGTCACTAGTACAAGATGATAAAAGTCTTTGTTTGTCATATTCAAACACACAGTTCAGCATGAATCAGTGCAGGTGAGTCCTGATGTGACATTCCAGCAAATGAATCATAAATGCTCCTTTTGTTTTCCAGCGAGGGGCTGTTAGAGGACTTCCTGTCCGCGTGTCACAGCAACGGCTCTCCCCAGAGAGCAGTGGAGCTGGTCCAGCTTTCCGCAGCCTTCTGTCTCTCCGCAACGCCGAAGCTGGCAACGCGAGCGCTGGCCGAGTTTGAGCTAAGCGAGGAACAAAGGTGAGGAGGAGAGAGCGCTCACAAGTCTGTCGCCTCGTACGATGAAGCGAAACAAGAATAATCAAAGAGAAGAAACGTTTGTGTTTATCTCATCATTAACAGATTGCAGTATTAATATCATAGAACGGCACAAAGAAACCGCGTGGTTTCACAAGGACATTTAACTGTGAAAATATAAATATAATACACAATAAAAACATCTCAGTGCCCTTCAGACCTGCTGCAGAGCCGAGCTACTGTGGCTTCTTAATGTGGCAGGGTGTGCTCAGCGATCATCCGACGATGTGTTTAAACACTTCCAAATTATGAGCCATTTTTGCTCTCATGATTGTTACTGATCGTTATTGTCACAGTGTGTAGTCTGAAGGCACTGTGGCTAAGTTTCAGGCTCAAAAGAAATCAGATGGTGAAATTGGGTAATCTCAGAGGAAAATGAACCTGACCTAACCCTACAGACTCTTTGTGAAACCTGAAAGTAGAGCTTCGATCTCTCTCCAGGCTTCATGGCACGTGTGATGGATGAACAAATTAACAAAAGGAAAAAAGAACAGGGATCAATCCACAGGTTTGGAGCCCTCGAAGACCAAAATGAAAGTTTTTCATTTAGAACTGGAAAGAAGTTTTCATCCACAGCAGCTCAGAGTCCTTTCAGACACTTCTGGTTGCTAAATCTGTCAATCATTTTCTCGATTAATCGATTTGGGTCGATATTTACTAGACGGTTTACTCATAGAGGACTAAAAAAAAATCTAAGATCTGAGAATTTGGTCTTTTTTTTCCCTTAAAAAAATAAGTCAAAATCATTAATCTGTTATCAGCTTAATTGATATTTGATAACTAATCACTTAATTGACTACTCGTCTGCTTCTCTGTCCCAACCAGAGCTGTGTTATCTGAACTGGAGTCTGCGGGAGAGCCCTCTGACTGAAGCTGACGTTAAGTGGTTCACCCACTACGACGCCGATCCATTGATAGAAAAACCTGCAGAGAGTGTACTTGTTATAAAAATGTATGTCACATAAATAAAATCTGAAACCTTTCCCGGTGCTTTCTTCTGTTTGTCAGCCAGAGGCCGCCGTTTCTCCTTTTTCAAGAGATTGTCAAGCAGTAGCACACTTTATAGGATTTTACCACGTGTCATATTTTACAGTTTATTTTTTATGCATTAGATGATTTATTAAATTAATGAATTAGAAGACAGTTAATTGCAATAATGACAATTAGGAGAATTAAGAGAAAACCCCACTCAAACACATGAAGTTAAAACTCCCTATCGTGACTGCAATCTATGACTATAAAATATGTTCAGAGGAAAAGACGGAGGCAAATCTTCCCTCTGTGATAACGGACCGACTTCCTGATTGGGTACTTCCTCAAAATGCTGCATGTGTGGCACTTTTAATGGGTCTGGAATGTCCTGGAATTATCCTTGAAAGACCTCCAGGAGGGTCAGAAGAAATGTACAGACAAACGGATGTGAAAAAGAAGAAGCAATTTTTAAGAGCCAACGCACACATACTTAAAATATTGACATATCTGTACCTGTGTGTGTGTGTGTGTGTGTGTGTGTGTGTGTGTGTGTGTGTGTGTGTGTGTGTGCAAGCCTGTACAGGTGTGTTTCTCAATCGAAACGTTTCATTTCTTCGACCAATCACCAGTTGAGCTGCCGGCACGACCAAATAAGGTGAAGTGGGCTTAGAGTGACTGAAGGGGATGGAGGTGGAGAAGATGGGTGTGGCTTTCAGGACGGAGAGTATTGTTCTCCAGAGAACCTGCCTGAAGCCACACACACACACACACACACACACACACACGAGCGTCGCCTTTCAGATTTAACAACCTACTGCCCGAGATCCTGGGAAAACACACACACATTTACACCTACATTTATCAACTCACACACACATTTAGAGTCAGAACACCTCGTGTAGGAGAAAATGTTCTGTTCAAACTTGCAGATGATGCACAGTCGTCCCTTTCTATGAGAAGCACCGTAGGTGTAGTTAAGAATTAGAAATGCCGTCATTGGACGGCCATCCAAACCTTGAATAATGGGAGAAGTGTAAAGTTACCGACCAACAACTGGGGGAGTTTGATCCGCCACCGATGAAAGGCAAATGTGTCACAAAACACTTTGTGTTCCGCAAGCTTGCAGATAGAAAAAAAACCAGCAGCCGGTCACACGCATTCCTCTCTCCCACTCCTTTTTATGGAGCATGAATGTACTGTACTGGAGCGCAGGTCAGAGGTCAAACCTGTTCACAAACAGGATGTGACAGAACATCCTCCGACGCTTTTAATATCTCTTACACGTGTTTCTGCTTTTTGACATGTCTCATTTGATGTGAGGTGAAAATAAACAGAGCTTTTTAGGGGAAGAAAGAAGGGATTGTTTTGTCCTCTCAAAAGTTATTTCATGAAAGAAGAGGGTGGAGGTGGGAAGAGGGATGAAACTCAAGCAGGGTAACCGTACACCTCCGCTGAACTTTTTAGTCATTTCAGACAAAGTGTGCCGAGAAAAGACGTGGACGACTCGACACGAACTGTAGCGCAGTGTACCCACGGCAGAGATTCATGGTGATTGACAGCTATAATTGGCAGCCAGCAGTGCCAATCCCACACACTGGAATCAGCACAAGATGAAAATTCCCTAGACCTCAAGTCATACTGGCTTTTTTGGTCTGGCATCGCCACACTATTTCATCCCTAACTGGAGCTTTCAGTCTCAAAATCCCACTGATATTAACTTTTAACACCACAGTCCCTCCAGCAGTGTGTTATATCTACTAATCATAAAAGCCATCGAGCCTTTTTAGAAACTATTTTTCAACCAAAAGCAGGCTTGTTAAAGGATACTCTGGCATGCGGACGATGAGGGGAGACAACCCCCGGTGCTCCGATTTGCGTAAAGGGAATGACCTCACTAACCGCTGGGCTATCTTGCTGTCACTTCTTAATGAGTTCAGCAAAGAAATATTTCCAGATATCTGCTTATCCAAGCAAACATGAGATGAGATTAACACTCACAGAGTCCCATTTTTCGAGAAGTGAGATGGGTAAAGCTGAAATCAGCGCAACAACTGAACAACAAACTAACCACACTTTGAAGTGGTTTGGGGATTTACTGCCCGGTCTGCACTTACAGTACCAGTCAGGGTCATATGGCGACCTCATGCATGATGTAATTGCTCCTGTCAACAAAGACTGAAAAATATTGGCCACAATATGAGTTGACCCTCTCTGTTCTTGTTGTGATGTGTGATACTTCTTCATCCTCCGTGTAACAGAGCTCCATTAATTAACTTAACTATTAAAAACACATTAGTGACATGTTCCTTCATTACCATAAACACACACTGTAGTTTATTCTGACTCTATCCCATGTACACAGCCCTGCTTTTGGGAAAAACTAATGAGAGCACCAAATGTGGATTCATCCACCGCTGAAAATAGTCCCTCCTGTAGTTTACTCCTGTTTGACTAACTTCAGCTAAAAACTACAGTGCCCAGCTGTGTCGGGAAATGAAAATGAACATTGGTGATTCATTTTTTTTAAATATTTGTGTCTTTGGTAGGGTAGGGAAGTCTTAAATGATTTGAAATGGACTAACAGCGTTGCTGTTTTGGGTTGTCGTCTGATTTATTGATGAGCCTGCCAGCCTTATCTTTTCAATGATACTTATTTTTAGTGACAGGTTACATGTGTTCTCTCCTCCCTCGTTTGGTTGTGGCAGGTCGGATTAATAACATTAAAAATGTGTACGTTTTTTGGACCCTGGTATGAGGTCTAAAAGAGGAAACTGTTAATTAACGTCACCTAAGAATTCTGGGCATTGAAGTCCAAAAGAATTGTGTGTATGCTGTTTCTGCTGAAGCTATTGTGTCCAAGCTAAGGTTAATTAAATGTAAACCAAATAAAATTTATGCAGTTCTCTTTAAAATTTCGCACAGTATCAGCTTCTGTCCTGTTTTTCTGTGTGTTTGGTTTATGAATCACAGAAGCATGTGTTTAAAGCATTCACCGCATCCTGCCAAAAAGTGCACAATGCTCAGTCTTTCAGTCTTTCAGTCTTTCGGTCTGTCTTGTATTACTCCCCCTGTCTGTCCTGTCTGTGGCTCCTCACACACATTGCTGAGGGGCAGAGGAGCGGCGAACAATGGTGAATCGACCAACAACAGTTTGTTTGGCTTGTTGACATACTGTCAGTGTTATCACATGAGCCAGCAGAGGAAATGCAAGGTCCTTCTGTTTCCGTATTGACATGGGAACACAAACCATCAACTGTTGGTTTCTATTTAACGTTTCACTACGTTCCTTTAATGGTTGAATTATTTGTGGAGGTTGTGATATTATTTTATTATCTGTTTGTGTTGTAACAGTAGTTATTCAGGGAGGATCGCCTCTTCTGACCTTTCTCAATGTTTTTTATGTTCTAAATTAACTCACACACACACACACTGGTCCCCCCACACAGCTGCATTGTCACCTGATTAGACCTCTTCTCAGGACCACACAGTTTATTCAAGACACCCATTTTGTACCAACTTGCAGAGCATGCTTCATCTCCTCCATTCTGGACTTCCTGGCTCTTCGTTCTTTCAGAGACTGGCACTGTCGGGACAGTGGAAGGACGATAAATAAATGACAGTGACCCTGACGCTACTATGTCCTGTTACTGTTGTTGTAATTCTCAGCATAGCACGGCCCAAAATTAACCTGCGTGAGCAGAGGTCTGATCCATCAGAATAACTTCAGGACCTTTGAAACTTATGCAACATATAGAAATATAGAACATAAAAATTGCTGAGCTGAAAAGAATAGTACATTTAAAGATTAGTAGATTCACAGAAAAATGGAGAATTTTGATGATTTGTTAATTACAAAAAGACAAATATTTCTTAGATTTAGGTTCTTTAATTTGAGGCTTTTCTACTTTTGGCTGTTTTGTATCAGTGTGAATTTAAAAAAGGACAAAACAAAACATCTGAAGACATCATTTTGGGCTCTCAGAACACATAGCATACATTTTTTTATGAATTCATTTGACATTTCAAAGTTTAATGAAAAAGAAAAAAGCAGATAAACCCTGTGGATATTAAAATGTAGATGGACACTCTTGGTCTTCTGTTTTTCTTCCTGTTGTTTGGCTTAAAGCGACAGGAAATACGAGAAGACAGAGGGAAATGACATGTGATGCAATTCAAAGCGAGCACGTCGTGGTTATGTGGCATGCACCTTAAACACTTGGCTCATGTCTCACTTTGTTCTTCTTTATTTTATTCCTGTTTGGTGAGTGTTGTGGAAAAGATCTCTGGTCCATCAACACTAACTCTATGCCATTCAATGACATCATTGTCTAGTACTCTTCTAAATAGTTAAAGCTCAGCCGCAGCTCGGCCGGAGAATTTAATTTGTTTAAAGGAAAGCTTGATATACTTAGAGGAGGCTACGAGAGCACAATTACAAAAAAAAAAGGTTAGAAAGGTTTTGCATTGAAACTGGAGGGAGGTAAGACGTAGCTGCAGTAATACCTGCTGCCCCACCCTGTTTGGGGTCGAGTATCAATCTTCTTCTTCTACATCACTGCAGATGACTCATGTTCCAATGTCAGTAATCAAGCAGTGAGAAACAATCGGACGACAGTGTGCAGGTTTGTGCAGGATTCACTACAACAATACTAACTGTGGTTCCCAGAGAGAAATGTGGCAAACAGTAAAAGTCAAGGCCTCCTGGAAAGATCTTCATGCTTTTCTGCCACAGGGGAGGAATTTACCCCGGCAAGATTCAGCACATCACCCCAGACACAGACAGATAAGAGAGGACAGGGAAGCGAAAAGCAGGGAGGGATAAATAGGAAGGGAAGGTATGAGAGGAGGAGGAATGAGAGGAGGAGGAGGGAGAGAGAGGAGGAATTCCTGCATGTAGAGACTGGCAGCAGAGCTCTTCACCACTAAGTTACACTCACCGATAAAGCATGTTTGCAGAGTGAATAATCAGTAATCTGCAGCTAAAGACTACTTGAGCACAATCTAAGCAACATTTTCTTACAGTGATACATTTCCACGTCTTAGACTGACATGAAATGTTCAGTGATTTACTGGAAAGGGACTTTTGTCTGAACTGTTTTGCATCTAAAACTGGTCATAAGGAAAAACTAGTCACAGCAGACAACACGTAGTATGTCAGCAACGTGTTTTCAGATGTGTTTCTCTTCCCCCTAGGCTTACGTGCAGATGTGAGTCGAATATTATTAACCAATAACATTAATTAAGTGTCGACTGGGCGAGGCTGATGATGAAATACTGCTGATGAATGAATGAAATATTGCTCTAAGTGTTACTAATGAAGCTGTAACTGTGTGAAAACAAGATAGTTTTGTTTACAGTGAGTGCTAGTTTCATTTAGAAAAATAAAATATAGTTTGTGAGTGAACTGTCTTTTTGTTGTTGTTGTGTTCCCCTTTAACTAAAGTGTTATCTACGGAAGCCCAAAGAGGCCATGCGTTCATACATTTTATTCCCTCTGATTTGTTAACGGGATAATTTTCTCGAGATCTTGGAATAAAGAAAGTTAGTCTAGTGTATTAAATCACTGCAGGAAACATCATTCAGTGTAGTATTGGAGTACATATCGATCAGTCAGCATGACGTCAGGTGTGATGGAAATCCCAGGACTATCACATGTGATCCATCATTTTGAGATCTCGAATTAATTGTGTCGTCGTTATCTCTGGAAAAAAATACTTTGTTATTTCAAGATAATGACATAAATAACTCGAGATCTTGAGAAAACAAATGAAATGAATGAATAAATGAAGAAAATGGAGAATATATAAATAATGCATGTCTGCTTAGGTCTTCCGTATTAGGCTGCTTTAAAGAAAGAAATATTCATATCTGCATTTTTATTCACCAGTTCAAAATATTGTTATTAATAAATTAAACACATTTGTTATCATACACTTTATATTAACAGTCTTATTTTTAAAATTATGTCAATTTCCAAATGAATTAACATTAAAAAAATGTATTTTTAGAAAATACTTCCGTTTTATTAGTGTATATATTGTTCATATTTTTTGTTATTGGTCAGACATGATGTCTGCTCAGGCAGACAAAGGTTGGTTTGGGGGAAAGGGGGTGGCACGACGGCGGCGGAGGAGGAGGAGGGGCGGGGCGGTTCCTGCACACCGGGCGGTGTCTGCTGATGAAAACGGGACAGAGGAGCAGTGAGAGGCCGACAGAGGGATACAGTTTCCCCTCCTCCACCCACCCCCTGTGTGATATTACTGAATACAGCAGCGGCGGACTTCAGGTAAGAGGAAGGAGCGTTTGTTTCTTTGGGGCGTTTTCTGGTCAGTGTGAGGCTGACTGAGGAGCAGAGCACACTGCGGCACAGCTGCTGCTCACCCATTCATCAGGAGACACACAGCTCACCTCAGGGTATGTTGGAGACAAATACTAACAGTGTGCACTGTTTATCTGGGTTAATGCAGATTTTATTCAAAAGATAGTTCAGACACTGAAAATGCACAAAAAGAAAAATCCAGTTAATGTGATTTAATGTTCCATTTTATTCATATTTGTCAATATATTATAAATACTGCTTGACTGTTTTTAAATTGGTGACACGTTGGCTGATTTATTGTGGAGAATTCAGTCTGACATGAGCCAATGGACCGTGTCAAAGTTAAACATTTGATTTATTGTGCAAAGAAATGGTCATTTATTCCTCGCAGCCTATTATATAAAATACTACACGACCACTTAAGATTGAGTATGATATATATAAGGGTTGTTTTCAAATACATGCAGTTGGTGTGAGGTTGTATTTCTTTCTTAATTTATATTCTAATAGAATAATATTGTGACAGAGAGACAAGAGCAGGAGCCATGTGTCAGGATGAATGGTGACATCAACTGCGTTGTCATGCTAAACACAGATATGTGTGTGTGTGTGTGTGTGTGTGTGTGTGTGTGTGTGTGTGCTCACCCAGGAGCGACTGGATTTTAACATTTTAACTTAAAGTGTGAACTTTATTAGCTGCTTTTACTTCCCAAACACATGATATGTGATTATGTAATGTTGTTTTGTAACACATTCATGTTTATGTTTAACACGGGCACAAACAAACAGACCCTTTAATCAACCTCTGCTTTATGAGACGTACCTATAAATCATAGCAGAGGACAAACCCTCACAGCCCTTCAACATAAAAGTCAGTTCTTCCCGAAGCAGTGACATCTGGTGGCAGTAAAATATATATTGTTGACTGCAATTCAAACCATTCTGCATGGACATCCTGTCTTTTAAAGATTGCAAACATAGCTTAGAGTTTAATGCGTTTACTTCTCTCCAGTTTGGCATATCAGTAACTGATATTGTGAGAAGATATCATGAGAAGGACGCTGTATGTATAGGATATGCACGCCTGTTTTGCATCTACAATCATCCATTCATTATTCAAATCGCCTCGGGAGTGCGTAACTGACATTAAATAACAACACGGTCGTTATTTTCTCAAACAAACTTGGTGACACCTGTGATTACCTGCCTGCATCTGTAAATCAAATCAAATCAAATCAAATCAAGTTTATTTAAATAGCCCTTTACATTAGCCAGATGGTACCCAAAGTGCTTTGCAACAAAGCCGTAGAAACAAATATAACAGGTACATAGATAAATAAATACAGTTAAATTAAAATACAATTAAAATGCAGTTAAAGAATAAAAGAGTAGTCTATATCTGTGTGTTCGTGTCTGGCTGGCTGGCTATGCAGCCACTGCATTTCCATGTTTGCATTGAGGTGCAGCACATTTGTTTCTTAGCCCATGCTGTAACATGATCAGCCACATAGAGAGGAATACTAATTGGAATGGAGTGACCTCCATTGATGAGGAAACAAGATCCGAATCAAAACAGACGGTCAAAAGCAACAAGTGGAGAAAATCTTTTTAAAGGCTAAAAAACATGATTGATTTCTCTAAGTTGGATCTGGATTTCTAATTAAATCAGATCTCTTGCTTTGAGAGGATCGAGTTTCTTTGTCTTATGATATTTGGAGCCAGATGTCACATCTAATTTTTATAATGCTTGACTTGTCTTGAATGGCTTCGGCCTCCTAGCTTCGTATTGATTGCTCGTGGATGTAATACATCAAGTCGCAGTATCGTCTTGTCTCGGCGAGCAGGGCCCCGCTCTCTGCAGCAGAGAGCTCTCTCAGACTAAATCACACACACCACATGCTAATCTCACTATCGCTTACTACACCAGCATTTTCTATGATAATATATGATTATTGTGTGATAGATTAAGCTGCAAAGCTGAGAAGATCTGCATGCTAAAACATATATTCACCTACCTTGTGTCATTAGTTTATTTGCTGCTATTAAAGGGTCAGCAAGTGTAAATTACAAAATCATTTCGGCCTACTACAAATAAGGTGAACTTAATTATGCACGGACAGTTGGTGCTTTTATTTTCACAGAAACTAATAGACCCCAGCCGAGGTTCGAACCATGTGTGAGGTGACAGTGCTAACCACTGCACCACCGTGCCAATCCCTATGGTGTTCGTTATAATGGATACAATCATTGTGATTGTCATTTGCAAGTTGAAAAGTTTTATGATTTGGTTGAACGGATCCTCTAACCTCTTAGCCACTGTGGATTCAATCAATCTGTTTGTGTTCCACAGAGATCAAGTATCAAGCATCTACAGTATAATAGTCATCTTCATAAGCTCTTATACTAACCTTTTACCCTCCATTACAGAATCATATTACATCAAAGACAATCTACATAAATCTGTTAGATATCATACGAGGCTGATGTGACTGTAATGGCTCCTTGTGTAATAGATCACGCGACTATCTATTTTCCTGGCTCGGTTAACAGAGCTGTAAAAATGGCTCCAGGCTGATCCGAGCTTTTAACAATTAATAGACGAATAACGAATCAGATTTCATAGACCAAGCTAATATAGCCTGGAGCCATCCTACTTAACACATCTGTTTTTGTTGTTGTGCCCGAGTTATTAAAGAAAATGAGTCAATAAAGCTCAGCTGAATCTTGAAAAAGTAGACCTGTGCTGATACAAACAGCGCTATCAGAAATGCCTCTTATGCAGCATTATGAATGTGGTATTGTTTATTGGGTAGTATATGAGTCTGTTCGCCAGTCTGATAACATCATTTATGAGCCACTAAATGTGGCAGCGTCCCATTTGCCTTTTTTTTCCCCCCAGCATGGCAAAGTCATGATCTGTCCTACTCTGACTCCCTGGTGTTCACACCCATGGACGGACTGGGACAAAAAATCAGCCCTGGCATTTTGGACCAGAGCAGCCCACAACAACCCCCCCACCCCCTGAACTTTTTTCTCGTGCGCCATAGATGCGCCATGCGCCCGAGCCTGGCCAGGCCCCCCCCCCCGCTCCTGTGCGGCCCACATTGCCCATCGCTAAGCCCAAGAGTGTGTTTGGGGTGTGTGATCTACTCGTTAAATATATATATATCGGGACTTGCTGGCCCAAATAGCACGTCGGCCCACCGGGCAAATGCATGGTATGCCAGATTGCCAGTCCGTCCCTGTTCACACCCTCAATCTAACCAAGACAAAAGCCAATGAAGGCGATAAGTACCAGCTGATGAGAGCCAGATTAGTAGCTGTCCTGCTATTTAGGCAGCTACTGTTTAAGGGCTGTGAAGAAGAAGATCCTCTAGCTGAATGTCAGCAAGTTGAGTGACTACCAAACTAGATAATAAGACAGAAAGAAGAGGCTGTGATGATGCTGTCAGAAAATACTTGATACTTGGTATCGGCCAATACCAAAGTTTAGGTATCGGTACTAGGGAGGAACATCTGTATCAAAAACAGATACTCATGAAATCATCGGTAGCTCATGGTGGCTCATGTAATGTGCGGCCACAGTAGCTGCTGTTCAGCAGACGTTGCACAGGGTCACTTTAATGAATAGGCCTACACTTTTCATGCTCCTCCACGGTATGCAAAGTGGCACCAATATTTTACAATTATGAAAAGCAGCTGCGTGGTCGCTAGATACAGGAACTCATGACATCAACTAGTTTATCCTGATCTCTGGGATTAGGAAACAGACTATCGGTTATCTCAACTCTGGTTGCCCTTTTCATAAATGCAGCTAACAGCGGCGTCTGTGTTATTTTCTGTTCCACAGGTGTCAATATGTCAACACCGATCAGCGCTGAGGAGATGGAGGAGATCAGGGAGGGCTTCCAGAAAGTGGGTGAGTATAAAAAAAAGTGTGTTTGCAGATGTTGCGGACGCCCATCAGAGGATGATATATTAGTAAATCATATTTGAAGTGGAGTAAAGCAGCTGACAGACACATGTTCTTATACGCTGTGCGTGCTCCAGCTGACGGACAGATGTTTCTCCTGGAATTTCACATGCTGCATGATAGTCTTCAGCAACCCAGCAGTCAGTCAGCAAATATGGATATGTGGAAGAGAAGCAGAGATCTAGGATAACAAATGTAAAACTTGTCACGCAGATACTGACTGAATCTGATAGTGTTGCATGCTTGACCTTTGCTTTTTTCCTCTCCCTCCTGCCCCGCGGTCTCTTGTGTCCACCCCACTCCTCTAGACTTGGATGGTAATGGGTACATCACCGCCTCTGAACTCGGTAACCTCTTCAACGAGGTGCGCCGTCCTTTGCCCGGGTACCAGATCAGAGAACTCCTTCAGAAGCTGGACAGAGACAACGACAGTCGCATCAGCCTCGAAGAGTTCACGGCTGTAGGTAACACTAACTAACTAACTAACTAACTAACTAACTAACTAACTAACTAACTAACTAACTAACTAACTGACTGACTGACTGACTGACTGACTGACTGACTGACTGACTGACTGACTGACTAGTCAACCAACCAACCAACCAGTCAACCAACCAACCAACCAGTCAACCAACCAACCAGTCAACCAACCAACCAACAAGTCAACCAACCAACCAGTCAACCAACCAACCAGTCAACCAACCAACCAACCAGTCAACCAACCAACCAGTCAACCAACCAACCAGTCAACCAACCAACCAACCAACCAGTCAACCAACCAACCAACCAACCAACCAACAAGTCAACCAACCAACCAGTCAACCAACCAACCAACCAACCAGTCAACCAACCAACCAACCAACCAACCAACAAGTCAACCAACCAACCAGTCAACCAACCAACCAACAAGTCAACCAACCAACCAACCAACCAACCAACCTATTCACGAATTCACAGTTCACTAACCAGTTAAACTAAATAAATGATGGCTGATTTAACTGACTGACTGACTAACTGAGTATTTTATATTAAAATCAATGTATTACTAATGTACTTTCTGTGATCATTTCATAAAACTAACTCAAGAGGTGACTAACTGGGGAAAAAAGACTAACTAACTAACTAACAACCTAACTATCTGCTGATATAGATATTAAGCAGTATCTTACCACAGTTTGATGACTCGTAGCTTCAGTGTGTGTTTTTGTGTGCACGTTCAGATTTTCCAGGACTTGAAGAATGACCGCATGGCCCAGGGTTTCAGGAAAGCCCTCAACAAGAAAGAAGGCATCGTGGCCATCGGGGGCACCAGCGAGATCTCCAGTGAAGGAACTCAACATTCAATCTCTGGTTAGTGAAGCTGCATAACTTACAGTAATAATACCTATAAACTGATATGTCCACTGTAATCAATGCCAACGCAGTATCCATGACAGCAGGGACATGACATCTGACTCGACTGTATTTCAGAGCAGGAGCGCTTTGCTTTCGCCAACTACATCAACTCTTCTTTGGAGAAGGATCCAGACTGTCAGCACGTCCTGCCCATCAACCCCAGCACCGAAGCTCTGTTTAAAGCGTTGGCCGACGGCATCGTGCTTTGGTAAATCACCAGCGACATCAGTTTAACCTTTAACTCCACCGCTCCTGATCTGTTCTGAGTTTTTAAGCATCCCATGTGTGTTTTTTGCAGTAAACTCATCAACCTCTCTGTCCCTGACACCATCGATGAGAGAACCATCAATAAAAAGAAACTCACGGCGTTCACCACACAGGTTAGTTTCAATCAATGGTTTGCTTTCAGTTTAACCTACATAAACTATTTCCTTCTGACTTTGCGTCTCCATTTTTTTTACCCCCCAACAGGAGAATCTGAACTTGGCTCTGAATTCAGCCTCGGCCATCGGCTGCCAAGTTGTCAATATCGGAGCTCAAGATCTGAAGGAGGGAAAGCCTCACCTGGTGCTTGGACTCCTCTGGCAGATTATCAAGATAGGACTGTTTGCTGATATAGAGCTGAGCCGCAATGAAGGTATGTACACACACACACACACAGACAGTCTCTGTTGCACAAACATGTTTGCTTTTATTCAAATCAGAGTCATGCTTTTGTTTTTCCGTGAACAGCTATAGCGGCGCTGCTGGAGGAAGGAGAGAGTCTGGAAGAGTTGATGAAACTCAGTCCTGAGGAGCTGCTGCTGCGCTGGGCCAATTTCCATTTAAAGAAAGTCGGCATGTCTATATCCAACTTTTCCAGTGATATTAAGGTATGGATATGTCAACTCTTGTACTGTATTACTACAGTCATTTCACTGTTAACTGGGTCTTCTTACCTGTATCAAACAGCATGTCCATCTGTTTCTGTGCAGGACTCCAAGGCGTACTTCCACCTGCTTGAGCAGATCGCTCCAGACGGCACCAAAGAGGACGTGCCACGGGTTGATGTTGACATGACGGGTGTTTATGTAAGTTCAAAAAGCAATAGTTACCTTTTTAAAATCTTAAAATGTCATGCATTTACTGACTGCATTCTTTCTTCTATTTTTTTTTTATAGTCAATTATATATTTTACTCAGTATTATGAGCCACTTAACACTTCAGTCAGTAATGGATCGACATACTCACACGCTGGTGTGTCAGTTAAGCTGTGTGAGTCCAGTCTAAACTCAGTTGATGCTATCAGATGATGACTTCCTGTTGACGTCGTGCTTCCTGCAGGGTTATTTTAGGATCATCATTCTGAACTCTGAACATTAAGTCTGTTTTGTTTTTTTTAAACTATTTGACGGACACAAGTTGTTTGTTGCAAAGTTGCTTCAAGCGACAGAGTAATTAAGTCTATGTTTGTCTTTATTTTACACATCATAATCACTGTCTTTGTTGTTGTTGTCTTCCATGAAATGTCGCCTTTCCATGGGGGCAACATCCTCAGCCATCATATAGTGTTTATTTCTCATATTTTTACTTCATTACATAGATAAATGCTACAGCTGCTTCTCCAACACAATATGAATCCCTGTTTGTCTGTTTGTTTCTTTGTGTGTCACCAGGAGAAGGATCTCTCCAAGAGAGCAGAGTGTATGCTCCAACAGGCCGACCGTCTCGGCTGCAGACAGTTTGTAACCGCCACCGATGTCGTGTGTGGAAACGCGAAGCTCAACATGGCCTTTGTGGCCACGCTCTTCAACAAACACCCGGCTCTCACCAAACCAGAGAACCAAGACTGGAATCTGGAGAGTAAGCGCAGATGAATGTTCCCCCCGTCTCTCATACACTTGTGTGTCTATCAGGCTTAACTCTGTGTCTTGTTGTCTCTCTCCAGGTGAGACCAGAGAGGAGAGGACTTTCAGGAACTGGATGAACTCTCTTGGAGTCAGTCCACATGTTCATCACATCTATGGGTCAGTACAGTATCTCTCTTGCTTGCTGCTGCTGCTGCTGTAATGTTTGCTGGTTGTTGCTACACTGATAGTATGTGTCTGGTGCAGTGATCTGCAGGACGCCATGGTGATTCTACAACTTTATGAGAAGATTAAGGTGCCAGTGGACTGGGACAACAAAGTCAACCTTCCTCCCTTTAAGGGAGTCGGAGGAGGACACTTAAAAAAGGTAAATGTACATACTGCTCTCCACGCTCTGTGTCCTCAACAACAACTGAATATACCATAAAATAAACTAACTGTGTGTACGACAGATGGAAAACTGCACCTACGCTGTGGACCTGGGGAAGAACAGCGCTGGTTTTTCTCTGGTGGGAATTGGCGGACAGGACCTCTACGACGGAAACGCAACTCTAACTCTGGCACTGGTGTGGCAGCTGATGAGGAGGTGATTCACGCTTTATAATGAACTTCATCGTTATTCTGAGTTGGTAAGAAAATGACCATAAACAAGCAAAGGCAGCATCTTTTAACAGACTCTGGATGTTTGAGTTGCTGTACAGCCCAGAGCAGGTAGAGGGCGCTGTTCTCTCAGCACACACACTCCTGTTTATTCTGGTGAAGCCAGGAATGCGTCAGGGAAGAAGAGTATATTTGAAAGCAGCAGGGTTTATAGGAAATATAGTATTGATTCTGCAAAATATTATACATATTGAAACATTAGAACTTTGAATATTGGCTGGTGGAGACAGAGGTTTCGATTATTTACAGTAATTACAGAAAGGTATTGTGTTGCACCTTAAAATAATCTCTGTTAAACTCCCAAAGCCCCACGCTGCATCTGGAATATGATAGTTTTTTATTTTAAGCCTTGAAATCTATTTGCAGGTACACTTTAAATGTTCTGGAAGACCTTGGACACGGAGAAGTTGCGGGAGACGATTTGATCATCTCATGGGTCAACAAGACTTTGTCTGAGGCCGGCAAGACTTCCTCTATCAAAAGCTTTAAGGTGAGTTGAACCACGCCGTGTGCATTTTTCTCTCAGCAAAAGAAGGAGTCAGATCTTTGTACATGTGTGTATGTATGTGTGTGTGTATTCCTCTGTTCAGGACAAATCAATCGCTACCAGTATTCCAGTTCTGGACCTGATCGACTCCATTCAGCCGCAGAGCGTGAACTTTGATCTGGTTAAAACAGAGGATCCGTCAGACGAAGACAAACTGGACAATGCCAAGTAATCACCTACCCGCTTCTCTCTGACTGTGTTTATCTATAGTCAGCATTATGTTTGTATGTTCTGGGACACTGACAGATTTTGTAGAGAACTGAACCTGACAGTGTGCCACTAAGAAAACACTAAAAGAAGATTAATTGTTAAAAGTTATTATTGAAAGTTTTACTCCGTACTTACTGCGTGATCTTTGCATGACAATAATGTCCCAACAAAACGTCATTTATGTGCATGCATACCTGTCAGCATGTCCCGTTACAATCTCAGGGACTCAAATGTAAATCCACATTTTAGCCGCTAAAACATTGATTAAATAATGAAATGAAACATCAAAGAACACTCATGATATCTTCGATTCATCACTGAAACACAGCTTTGTAGATATTTTTAGAACCTGAGGAACTTTTGATTTAAGAAGCCTTCGGTAACGTAGATAATCTGCTGCTTAAACATGTAACTGTCACAGATATAATATGTTGCCATAGTGACCCTAACGATGACCCTGTCCTGCACCAGGTATGCCATTTCCATGGCGAGGAAGATCGGGGCGAAAGTTTACGCGCTGCCTGACGACTTGGTGGAGGTCAATCAAAAGATGGTGATGACCATCTTTGCCTGCCTGATGGGAAGAGGCATGAAGAAGGCCTAAAGGACACACACACACACACACACACACACACACACACACACACACGCACACGTTGACTGACTGGTTTGATTGGATGAGACCTGAAGACGGTGAACATTTTGTCCTGTTACGGTTATTCAGCATTAGTGTTACTTTATCCATCTATTCAGAAATCAGTAACAGAGAAGGACAGGGACAGTTTGCAGTGAAGTAAGACTTCTCTAACAGCTCTACATGATAAATATTTTGGGGTTTTAGTGATATTGCCCATAGATGAATACAATGTCCAGTCCAGGGTCTGCCCAGTGCATACTGGGAGAGACTGTCGCCCGTCTGTGACCCTGACAAGGAGTAAGGAAGCCTGTCGAGAAAATAAACGAATAAAAGGTTTTGTAATTTTTTTTAAAATAAGGTTTTGTTTCTTTACATGTAAAGGCCGTGACACATGAGAAACATTCAAAGACAATGAACTACATCTACCATGAACACGAAGCTAAAATTCAGGGTCATGCTTAATTTGCCAATGACACAGTTTCCCATGTGTCACCGCCTTGTGATATACCAACTGAGTTCTGCTGTATCTTCCAATGTGCCAGCCAAGTATGAGCATTTATTGTACTTAAGCCATAATATAATATTCTTAACTGAATATCTTTTGGCCTTTTTTTTTACAATATCTGACCAAAGCTGTGCTAGATTTTAGGCAGTTTATGTCGTCACACTAGAAACTATAAAACTAAATACCTTATTTGTTTGTTTGACTCACTCATTATGTAATTAAGGTATTTTTTAATGAGATTTTAAGGGACTGATTAGGAGATAGATTAATGTTCTACATGTATACTGTTTTATAAGCAACACATTTCTCAAAAATCAGGTATTTTTTTATGGTGTTAGGGATTTAACACCTTAATTTATGCAGGAAATACATTCAAATCCATCAATTCATTAATGTATCCATTATGAAAACACAATTCCGGTGTATTAAACGTCCGAATATTGCATAAGAATCCCTTAAAATGTCATTTATTTGTGCCTGAAAATATTTCCCAGTGATTCCCAGACTATTTGTACAGGGACACTGTACTTTAAACGATGTCAAAGAGCTTCAACTCGTGTTTTTCTGTTGCTGATATAACAGTCATGACTCATATGTGGCGGTACAAGACATCCTCTGACAAATTCCTCGTCCTGTGTTAGTCTGAGACGTGAGCACACTTAGTTTTGAAATGGATATAGGTTATCCGGTTTTGCTGCTGCTGATCTTAACATTCCACCGTCAACATGTTTTCTTCTTTTATCCCAAATGTTTCTCTGTAAAGCGTTTTCCAATCAACTGTTTATCTTTGTCGGCAGTTTTGCTTTGCACGATAGCAATACTCCCAAAATCTAGTGTGTGCAAACAGGTGAATAATGTTAAATAAAAGCATTTTTCGGTATATTGTTTGAACTCTTTTTTATTGTTTCTTTTCTGTTTCTGTCCCATGCTCTATATGCCAAACGTGTCTTGCCTTTCTTGTCATCTTGGAGTTAATGTGTTATTTGCTCATCATTTACAGGCTGCATCTCATGATTATATTAGAGTCATTTAGGGAAGCCACTCTTCAAAATACACATATGTAAATAGTCATAGTCAATAGATCAATGTAATTAGAATGTGCAACCTTAATTTGAACTATTTTAGCCATTGGGTGCACTAATAAGCTGTAAACAAAACACTAACAGGACATATAATCACCATAACTGTTGCTAATTTACATATCACACAGATACAGAGCAATAATAACATTCATTTGGAGCTTTGTCTCTGGCCTCCTGATAATTATTCAAGTAAAGTTCAAGATTCAGTCTCCTTTAAGACCATCCAACAACTCTTGGGGGAAATATCTCGACAGTTTTAACAGCTAAATGCTCCATTGTGTTTACTATGCTGCACTAACTTTGCTGGACATTTGGTGGTGAGCAGGTAGGCGGTAGATTTATTAGAGAATGAATTGATGAGAGCAGTAAGAGAGGGCCGTTAAATCGTCCATTAAGGATTACTCTGTGGCCTGTTTCGTGGCTGCCAGCTGAGCCACTCTCACTCTATGCTGGACTAAATTTAAAACTTGTTGTCCCTGTTAGTCACTTTGACACAAAAATACTGAAGTCACCCTTTAAACCATGCCCAATAAAACCAAAACAATGAGCTGAAAGGCTGGGTAAGCAACACGTTTCACGTCACAGTCTTTCGTTTACCATTTTTGTAGTTAAGATACAAGAGAATAAATGGTACAGGACACTTATGCTAATGCAGTGCAGTTGCCAGGTTGTTACTATGTCAACATTGTGGTTGTTATGTCATCATGATGGCATGGATAATTGTAATCAGTGTTGAGAGGCAGCTGCTAAGCTCGCCGGATGTATCAACACATCATGCGTGACGATCAGTCCCAAAAGCATGACGACTTACTATTACTCTGCACCTACTTTATACTTAATATTTAATGTTTTATACAAACTATTTATTCCTCGAATCAAAATCCAGTTTCTGAGATCTAAAGTATCTGACGACTCACGAGTGCAGGTGTGTGCATGAAAACACTTTTGTCTCTCAGTAATCAGAGAATATACGAGCACAGAGACACACTTGGAGTTTAGAGGCCACTTCAAACAAGGTTCTTGAATTCAGATGAGCTTGTGGATGAAAAGGATCTCACACACACACACTCACACACACTCACACACGATTTGCAATTTAAATTATGCTTTTGTCAAGTGCCATGTGATCATTCCTTTGATCGGTTACATTTGTCCACTCCATCCATATGAGTACCTGTCTGTCCTTCGTGATTGATGTCTCGTGAATCAGAGTTGGAGCTGAACCGATGGATGGATGTTGAGAATCAGACAAATTTATCAGGTTTGTGGACTTGGGACATTTTTTCTGTCGTTTCCTCTTTTGATCTGTTGTCATAACTACTATACAGCTTGTTGCTATGCCATCTGGTTTCCGTGGCGATGCGTGATACAGGATGACCTCGTACCGGATGACCTTCCTTTTCTGACTGTCAGTTCATCATTCTGTGTGTGTGTGCTGGTTAAGGAGTTGTGTGTGTGTGTGTTTGGCAGTCTGCATGAGCCTCTCTATGTTTGCATGTCTCTCTAATGTGAGTATGTATTGTAGCTTGCATTTTAATGTGTGTGTGTGTTTGTGTGTGTGTGTGTGTACTGTGTCATGTGTCCATCTGTGTTTGTGTTTCTAATGAATTGAGTCTTGTCATGGTGTGTTTGCAGTATGACAGGTACAGTGCAGGATTCACACAGGCTGTCTGTGAAAACGTGGACGGAGGAGGAGAGTGACCGAGCTGACAGCACACTGAGCAGGTACGCGCGCACACACACACACACACACACACTGGCAGTAAGTCAATATTTTTAACTTTGCATAATTCACTTTTGTTTAGATACTTGCTATATAGTTTGGAGTATTAATATTTTCACACACACACACACACACACACACACACACACACAGTAAAAGTAAAAGTCATTCAGTCTTGGAATATTGACTTTATTTCATTATGAGGCTGGCAGTAAGTCAATATTTCTAACTTTGCATAATTCACTTTTGTTTAGATACTTGCTATATAGTTTGGAGTATTAATATTTTGTATTTAAAGCTGCACTAATCTATATTTTTAATTTCAACAATGGAAAAAATTTGAGAAGTGTTGCTAGGTTTACTATATCAGCTTTATAGGATGATATTCACAACTTGTTGAGCTGTGGAAAATATAACAAAAAAAATATTTCATGATATTACATTTACACATTTTCTGCCTTCCTGTGTATTTGTGGTGTGTGTGTGTGTGTGTGTGTGTGTGTGTGTGTGTGTGTGTGTGTGTCTGTGTGTCTGTGTGGATTTGTGTGTGCAGAGCACAGTCGATGTGTGATGACACCTCTTCAGAGCTTCAGAGAATGGCAGCCAATGACAGAAGGGATATTAATTCCCAGAACTCCTTTCGTGGAGGACAAGGTGCTCTGTCCAGGTATGATAGTTCACAAATAATCAAATAGAATTAATAATAATGAAAAACATGTATATTTATTTTTAGAATGCAACAATGTTAAAGGTCCGGTGTGTGAGATTTAAGAGATCTAATTACATAATATGGTGAAGGTGGAATATAATATTTATAACTATGTTTTCATGAGTGTATAATAGCCTGACCATTATGGTTTTGTTACTTTAGAATGAGCTTTTTATATCTACAGACACTTTGGGTCCTCTTCTATGGAGATTTCTGCAGTTGCATATAAAGGACAAACCAAACACTAGCTCAAGGTGCTTGCAATCTGCAGTCTCACCACTAGATGTCTCTAAATCCTACACACTGGTCCTTTAATTATTGGAAATTAAAAAGGTTAACCACCCTATATTCCAAATCATGTCTACCTGTCTTCAGGTTAGTTAGTATGGTGATGACTCTGCGAGAATGGGCGCAGAAGAGTTTGACCGAAGAGACGGAAAGACCCGATTCGTTCTTGGAACGTTTCAGAGGCCCCGCCCATGCCGACATGCAAGCCCCGCCCAGCAGGTTCAGCCACAGCCACAATGGCTCTGACGCAGAAAATGAAATCAGACGCTCTAGACCCAAGTAAGAAAGCAGAAAACTATGGATAAAACACGTTCACATTAAAGCATCAGCTGACACTAAATCTTTCTGTTTTCTGACCCTCTCTGTCAGGAGGAGGAGGTGTACTGTCGTGGTCTTATCACCTTCTGATGATGCATACTACCATTGGCTAATGGTGATTGGTGCTGCTGTTTTTTATAACTGGACTCTACTAGTTGTCAGGTTGGGAACTATTACCGTGTATAACAATACTAGGGTCAGGTCTAATGCTTCTTGTTGCACAGTATGGCAAGCGCCAACTCTGCCAACCAATGGGCTGAGATTCCTGCCTAAAACATACCTAAATATAAAGCTGCAATAATTCATATTTTTGTAACAAAATGACTTTGTGAATGTGAAAGAGATTGCCCGTAATCGCATCTCTTGACCTTTACTGTTTTGGCTCAGTTTTCAGCCCACATATACATACATATAATGTATATATAATTCTCTGCATTACTAATGTTCCTCCATTTCTTCTGGATTTGTAAATAGTCAACAGTGTGCCAACATTTTAGGGTGACAAAAATGTCACTGTTGTGGTTACAACTTGTTTCAATGTCCCCATGTGGTCAAAGGAAAGTTGCCTTGTATCCTCTTGCGGTGCATGTTCTTGTCACTGATAAAAGTTGCCTTGTATCCTCTTGCGGTGCATGTTCTTGTCACTGATACTACCACAACTACTACTTCAATGACCAAAAGAGGGAACTGAGATTCCTGTTCAAAGGATTCTATCTGTGAATCTGTTTTTTGTAGGGCCTGCTTCGATGAGCTTCAAATGCGGAATGTGTTGGTGTGGCTGGTGCTGGATTACGTCTGCGATGGAATCTATATCCTGGATATCGCTGTTCGTCTCCACACGGGTACTGAAAAAAATACTCAATGAGTCAAGACTCAAATTTCCATTACTTTTGTCACCTGAAGACCTCCATTCATTCATTTGTGTCTTTTATGTACGTATGTAAAGGTTTCTTGGATCAGGGCTTGATGGTGAAGGATGTGCAGCGTCTGAGAGAAAACTATGTTCGAACCTTACAGTGCAAACTTGACATTTGCTCCATCCTTCCAACTGATCTCCTGTACCTGACCGTTGGAATCAGCTACACTCCTCTTCTTCGATTCAACCGGCTGCTACGCCTGCCACGCCTGTTTGAGTTGTTTGAACGCACAGAGACAAGAACAAGCTACCCCAACGCTTTCCGCATCTGTAAACTGGTTCTGTACATCCTGGTGATCATCCACTGGAATGCTTGTGGATACTACAGCTTCTCCAAGGTTCTGGGACTGGGATCTGATTCTTGGGTTTATCCCAACGCATCTGATCCTGAGTTTGGTTCCCTGACTAGGAGTTACATCTACTGTCTGTACTGGTCCACTCTGACGCTGACCACCATTGGAGAGACACCTCCTCCTGTTAGAGATGAGGAATATTTGTTCCTGATATTTGACTTTCTGGTAAGTCCATAGCAACGGTTTAACCTTAACTCATATGATTGGACCTTGAATGATCCATAAACACTTTATATTGTTTGGATCCCAGTGTTCCAGCATATAAACAAGAATAATACTTGTATTTCTGTCCTAGGTGGGTGTTCTGATTTTTGCCTCTATCGTGGGTAATGTCGGAGCTATGATCTCTAATATGAATGCTACGAGAGCAGCCTTTCAAGGCCGCGTCGACACCCTGAAACACTACATGCACTTCAGACATGTAAGCAAGGTGCTAGAGCAGCGTGTCATCCGCTGGTTTGACTACCTCTGGACCAATCAGAAGACAATAGATGAACAGGAAGTGCTGAGGAGCCTGCCCAATAAACTGAGAGCAGAGATTGCTATTAATGTTCACCTGGACACACTAAAGAAGGTAAAGCATCTCAAAGCTTCTTAACTACATGAATCCAATGTATTTGTGCATAGGTTTTCCAAGATTAAGATTAATTGTGTGCGTGTTTGTGGACATAGGTGCGTATTTTCCAGGACTGCGAGGCAGGCCTCCTTGTAGAACTGGTATTAAAACTTCGACCGCAAGTTTTCAGTCCTGGAGACTACATCTGTAGAAAGGTCAGTATTACTTTTACTGGCACTGTTGAAGGATGTACTGCATTATCGATTGCTACTGCTGCAGCATTGTTATGATGATCACATACACTGAAAAATGTTCTCCTGCTTCATACTTTGGTGTCCATAATGCTTGTACACTATTGTTTTTTCTTGGTTTCACCCAGTCAACTGCAGAAATAATATCTTTAGAGAATAGGGGCTTTTAAATATATACTATAGTGATCCAAAGTCTGACTACTTACAGTAGTTTTTTAATATTTGCGATGCTCAATAAAGTCCTGTGAACATTAGACTAAAAGAATTGCACAGTCCTGAGCTTTAACTATCAAAACACATCAGCTATTGTCTGACAAAGATTTAGTCTCTATTGTTAGACTTCCTCTGCAGTCCAGTTAACAATTGCATTTGCGAAAATGACACACATTTTAGCCAATCTCTGTAAACAGATATCTTGATATTTCATATCTGCAGATGCAGATACATTAAAAGCTAATAAATAGTTAAATTGTCATCAGACGACAGTGGATTACGATTTTTGGCCAAAATGTTCCGCCTCTTTGGCTCTCTGCATGGACTGTTTACATGAATGCAACAAAAGCACGCTCAAATATAAAACCAGACTTTGGTTTTCAATGCCAAAATCTTGGTCCACAGATTCTGCATTCATATTGGTTTTCAATGCCAAAATCTTGGTCCACAGATTCTGCATTCATATTCAGGTAACTCTTGATGCAGTAGCCCCTGGGTTTACTCGATAAAGCAACCCTTTAGATCCCCTAGCTTAAACTGATCGTCCATATATTTACATATCTATGTTGTTCACAAAACCCGATCATTAAAGGACAGCAAGGTTTATGATGTACCCTAGATGAAGGTGCCCTGTGAAGTTATATTTGCATTCACTCACGGTGTTACTCACCCAAATGCCTATTGTGTCTCCTCAAGACCTTGCAAACACACTGAATTAATTTCCATCTTTATCAAACGTTTGCAAACGTTTTTTTTTTTGTGTGTTTTTTTTGCAATATTTTAAGTTTAGTAATGTTCACATTATTTACAAGTTTGAGGTCTTCTTCTTCTTCCTTTCCTTCTTTGTGCATTGCTGCAGCCAACGGTCATGTACCTACTTCCCTCCACACCACCTCCTGTGGTCAAAAATCTTTAATTCCTCCATGGCAGCATTGCTGTTAAAAGTACTTATTTATATTCTTTGGGGTTTTTTTCCAAGGGAGATGTGGGTAAGGAGATGTACATCATTAAAGATGGCCAGCTGGCAGTGGTGGGTGAGGATGGAGTCACCCAGTTCGCTGTTCTGACCTCTGGAAGTTGCTTTGGAGAAATCAGCATCCTGAACATCAGCGGCAGCAAGATGGGCAACCGACGTACGGCAAACATTCGCAGTCTGGGATACTCAGACCTGTTCTGCCTTTCAAAACAAGACCTGATGGAGGCACTTCAGGAGTTCCCCCATGCCAGGGCCCAGCTGGAGCAGAGGGGGCGGGACATCCTGCAGAAGGAGGGGCTTCTGGAGGAAGTAAACGTGTCTGCGGGGGAGGAACTTGAGGAGAAAGTGGAAAGGCTGGAAACCAGTCTGGATCGACTACAGGTCAGTGTTGTAGTTCACCTAAAACTACTGCTGCTGTTTGTACCACAATGCGCTTCAATCACAGCCATTACAGTAATTATTAAAAACCTTGTTTTCAGACGTGTTTGGCCCGTCTGCAGAGTGAGTTCAACTCCTCCCAGCTTCGACTGAAACAGCGAATCACAAACCTCGAGCACAACATCCCCACAGTGGCCACAGGCAGCGGCTTCCTGTCAGACGCCGACGGCAACGAGAGTGTTTCTGGCGGCGACGGCGTGCGCAGTGAAATCAACATCAGGCTCTGAAGCAATATACACAAAATACATGTTGTGATGCTTTTATTCAATTCATAAGAATCACCAACACCACCTCATGCTGTTTGATTGTCCACTGACTGATATTTAAAATGTGTTTGTATTTTATTTTGAAACCGTGTTAATGACTGTGTGTTCTTTAACTTTTTAAAACGTACAGTTTTACAGTTTTTAAAGACATTTATGTGACTACAATCAGTTTAGAATACAATAAAAATATCAATAACACAATGAACCAATACTTTGGCTGAAGAAGAAGTTTACACAGGACTATCTTGTCCAAACAACTGTCCACTTGACTGAACAGGTGTCTTTAATTATGCCTTTTTCCACAAGGGGGCATAATATCTCTCTCTGAATATGACACTTCATAACAACACGTGTCCAGAGTTGGAGTTACATGAATAAAATCCACATTTGTTTTTTCACGTTGGCCAGTGCTGACTACTGATGATTGTTTGCCATATAGCCTTAATGAACGCAGATGAAACAACAAAAGCAATTTCATTTTTTAGCATTGGTTACAATAATAATAAATGGGCTTTACATATTTTTAATATCAATTTTTTTTCCCTTTGCTTTGAATCTTTTTCTGTTTCATAGATGGTTTTTAAATGCTTTTTATTCCTTGTCAAACTTCTGAATGATTTATTTACTTTATTATATATCAGCAGCTTTATTATTAAAATGATTTAATACTACACTGACACTGACCATTTATTTTTAGCATGGCCTTTTATTACCATGAAAGGCCGTGTGAGTGTGTGTGTGTGTGTGTGTGTGTGTGTGTGTGTGTGTGTGTGTGTGTGTGTGTGTGTGTGTGTGTGTGTGAGTGTGTGTGTGTGAGTGTGTGTGTGTGTGTGTGTGTATGTTAATTGCCATGTTACCGCTCTGCAGCCATGTCAGTGAGTGACTTGGGACCAAAGTCCAACATCACATGACTGACAAGATTTCAGGAAGTGACTTTTAAGGAACGCGTGAGAAATCACTGTGTTGAAAGGTAGAAACACACTGCTGTAGCTTCCTCACTGCTTTCACTCTCACTTCTTTCTCTTTCTTTGTTTAATTTCCTTGTTTTTCATCCTTTCCTGCTTTCCTTTTGTGCTGAGCGCATGCTTCTTTCTTTTTCCTTTTTCAGAAGTCTGTCGTCTTTCTCTCCTTATTGTTCCCTTTATCTTTCTGTCCCAGTCTGATCTAAAAGATCTAGAAAGAAAGATTTACAATGAAAGAGGTTTTTTTTCTGCTCCTCATTGAGGGTCATCTGTTTCATGTCGTGCACGCAGGTGCACACATGCAGTATATTGACTGTTATTGTGTGTATGTGGATGTCTGTAACTTTGTGCACATACTTGTATGACTGTGTGTGTGTGTGTGTGTGTGTGTGTGTGTGTGTGTGTGTTTCAGACATGGAGACCAGCTTTGTGTTGTTGTGCGTGATGCTGGTAAGCAGTGTGACACCGGCGTCTGCTGCAGCACAGGTAAGACTGTTTGGACTAAATGTGTAGATGAGTGTTTGGAAAAGAGAATAGTTTTTCTTGTTGTTGTCTTATCTTGTCTTTATTGATGTTGGCACAGGTTCACAGAGTTATAGAAACATATAATACATAACAAACAATATAAACCAAAAAAATCAATATAGAGACATTTGGAAAGGGCGTTCAAAATAACACATATACCTTAAAGGTTACATTTGTTTTTAACTTTCAGCTTCTGGAATGTACAAAGACATATATCTTTGAATAATCCTGAACCTAATAAATAACAGTTCTCTTGCTAATTCCAATTAATATTATACTTTTCTGCATCAAAGGTAATAGGCTGGACACTGATCCAACTCAGTTAAAGTGTGGCATGCAGTCAGATATTACACTGCAAGCATGAGTGTCAAAAACTATACATGAGCAGCAACACCTGTTTCTAGTTTTAATGAGGCCTCCATGCATAATACTCAACCTAGTGCTCTGATATACTGTACATATATTGTATATGAAATTGCAACATGTTCCCTGCAGCATTCTTTATTAAAATCCAGTGTAATCTCTCATTATCTATCTTACTTGACTCATTGAATCATAAACCATTTGTTGTTGTTGTTGTTGTTGTTTTTTTGTATATGTGCACATTCTAGCCAGGTGTCATAGAAAGCCTCCTCATGGCAACGGTCCAGCGGCCCTGGCTCTGGGGCGTCTACGTCTTCACTGTTGGACTTCCCATCATTCTCTTCGTCAGCTTCATGTGGCCCGACAAGGTAGAGTGCGCTTGTTTGTCTAAGTCTGAGATGACAAGTCAAGATACTTCTATTTAACATTTGCTTTGAATGGAAGATGCAAACCTAGAGGGTGTAGCGTGGAGTGCTACTTCTCTTTGTTCAGGGTGGAGTCTGTTCAGCTCAGGTGTCCAACTCCAGAGTAGGTAAACAGCCCCAGACTCGAATGTTCCCACCACAATGTTTGACACTGTGACATCTTTCTTTCTTCTGTTACTGTCAGTAAGAAATACTTTTTGCAGTCATCCACTGTGAGATTCTGGTATTAAGTGGTTTAGAAACTGCTACTTGTCCTCTGAGACCACTTCAACACAGCTTGGATTGTATCTGTGAGGAAGCTGTTTTTCCATCTCTCTCGGGAAACTAAGCTTGATGTATAGATCCTGTGATGTGTGCTCACCTTTGGCCTACCGGATCGTGGTTTGGATACAACTGATCCAGTTTCTGCAAAGTGTTTTAGAGATCCATGCAACCTCTCCTAGAAACCTTTAGGCTATAGCGATGATTTGTAGCCGAGAAAGCATGTCTTAGAAGAAGAACAATTTGACATTTGACACTTTTAGACTCTGTGTGTGTTTGCGTGTTATCCAGAAGTATAAGAAGTGTGATGTATGTCTACGGTCTTCAAGACAAATCAAAATGTGTGTGTTTCTCGTAGCGGTTTGGACCCCCTGGTCAAGAATATTACTACAAGAAGTCTGATGATGCTCAACCAGATGATGTGGAGGTCCCACAGCGGACAGAATCAGTGGATATTAAAGGTAATATTTAATGATTCCTAACGATGGCGGTGATATCTTTAACGGCAGCAGTAGTTACAGCAGCTCTCTTCTCTCCCATCCTCTGTTCAGGAGAGACCAACAGAGCTGTAACGAGGAGGAGAGACGCTCATGGTAACCAGAGGAAGTCTGATTTAAACCTGAAGGTGAGATTCATCAGAGAGTGTGGAGGTGATAATGACCGCTGCTTTGAAAGAACTGATGTATCACAGAGAGGAAATGAGCACCTTCCAGCCGTCAAATGAAATGTAATTTGTGTGATGGAGGACTGTCTGTATGACTGAAACGTCTGGGTTTAAAGAAGGGCAGCTCGTTTTTATAAATAAGTCATGACCACCTTTTGAGAAATGTACTGGCACTGTTTTATCGAGCAAAGAAAAAGAACAAAACGTATCCGAATCCAGGAAATGTTGAAGAGTTCATCCATCATCCTGCAAAATGCTGGAATACTAATAAAACTGATTTGTAACATTTGCTCTCTTCGAGTAGAGCTCTGTTTTTTTAAATTATTTTTTTAATCATTACCCCCTCATGTTTCTGGATATTATATTAGAGGTCACAACCATTTAAGGCTCTTGATGTGTCACCTCATTAGCGGATTGAATTTTCTGTTGGAACCATGCGGACCTTTTTTATTTCCGCGTCATTCCGTTTCATTGTCACAGATCTTGTTTTGATGATTTACAAAGTCCACTCTTGTTATAGTGCCCTTGAGCGGGTCCTTGATACTGTTGGTGATGACAATTGATTGTGTGTGTGTGTGTGTGTGTAGGATCATTGATCAGTGCAGCGACCTCAGGAGGAAAGAGCACCAACAACACAATGTTGTACTGATGACTCAACAACACAGCAATGTCTGAACACTGACTGTATACTCTTTTGGCTTATTATAACAATGCCCATTAATTATTATATATATATATATATTTTAAAATTATTATATATTATACTATAGATACTCTTATATATATATATATTATATTATATAATATATTATTATATATATAATATATATAATTAAAATACTTAGTATTAAATATATGTTATTGTATTATACTGTAATATTTTCAGTGTGCACTTGCTGCCAAAAGATATGAAATATGCTGGTTTGTGTCTCAATGAGCATTTCATTTGGAGTTGGAATAAAGATATTCAGTTAGCGCTTAAAAAAAAAAAACACAGCATTGTTCCGTCTAATAAAAGCCAAACTTTGACACAAAACTGTTTCGTTTGTTTTCTCGTGAATACAGTTTTGGACATGAGTGACCTCCACATACACACAATATACTATAACTGCGATAGAATTAGAATTAGCTGCTTGTCTTTATTAATAGACCAGCAGCCATTTTTAAAAAATGAAATAGGTCAGCGCAGGTGTGTCCAGTAATACTAATTAGAACCTTAATTTAGTATCAAACACCTGTGTTTAGGCTAATTTGCATGCCTGATTTATTTTTATTTTTATTGTTTTATAATATTTTTATTACGTTTTCTGACATGAACACAGATAACAAACAACAAAACAACAAAACAGCATGGCCACAAAAACAAATCTCTGACTACTTGTTGTGTGATATAGACCAGTACAATACACTCGAAAAAAGAAAATCTTCTCCCTATATTAATAAGCTGCATGCTCAGTCCTATTACATTAATTGACAGCGATGCAGAAAATACATATCTGTAAAGAAAGAAAAGTAATAAAGAAAATAATGTCAATTTAGAGAGAAAATGCTATGTTTTGTTTTTGTTTGTTTTTTAATGAAAATTAATTAAAAAATAATTAAAAGTAAATTAATGTCCGACCTTAAGACCTGAAAACATCAGTTAGCCAGTTTCCTTCAGCCAGATAGTTTTGATTTTGGTCGAATGAGTAGTTCGATGTAGTGCAGAATATACTTATTATACTTTATTTTGATAATAAGAATAATACCTCTCTTATGTCTGTATGATAACTATGAAGCTCTTTCCAAAGCATAGCACAAAGAGTGGAAACGGGTGGAAACAGCTAGCCTGGCTCTTACCGGCACATTTAAAACATGATAACTGACACAGGATTATGTCTGGACTGGGAGCAGTGGCATTTGAGTCTCATAGTTATGCTAAGCAAAGCAGCTGCTGTTTATACCTATACATGACCTGTAGAGACATGATACCACACTTATCTAACTCCCTAACTTCTCAAAAATGTACACCTGCTGTGAGTGCAGCTTCACTATCTGAAACTGTGTCTCCTTCTCTATGTCCTTTCCTTCATTTTGAGCCATCCGAAATCACAGACGGCCGTGTCATTAAATCAAGCTCCTTTGTGATCCTCTGAGATAAAATGTCTCCCTCTGCTCTGCCTCTTCGCAGCCGACCTTCAGTGGCATTTAACTGCACATAACATTTATTTGAAATGGCACAATACTGCTCATCAAACAGGACGACCACTTGAGACTTTTAATGACACTCTCGGAGAATATGAGCCGGGGTAAAGTGGCCATGAGAGATCAGGGAAATCAGCAGGAGAGTGGAGAACAGAAGAGGGAGAGACGAGACAGATGGCAGGCCAAGACAATAGGAGGGAGATTTTTAGGGATGTTGAGCAACGCTCGATGGTGCGCTGTTGGCATCGTCTCTGCTGATCAGACACACATGTTTGTTAGCAGAGAAACAGAGTTTTAGTTTTTTCACATCACTTTCTGTTATATATAACAATTACATCTATTCTATATCATCTTTATCCCAATTTATTGCATAAGATTTTCCCGAAAGTGTGGCTCTTTTTGGCAAGTGTGTGGCATCTGTTCCACTGACACTCCCTGCATATTTGGTATATTTTATGACTGTAGAGAATCAGGCATTTGTTCAGCTTTCTTTGGATCCAGGTGTGGGGGAAACATCCTCACTGTGAAAATCAACCAGATTGAACTAAACCCAGAGACGTGAGACGTGAAAGTGTTCTTTCATCTTGACTTCTCATATTTTAGTTTTGTGCCGTCTAAACAAGAAAGAGATGGAAGTCCAGCTGCGGTTGTTCACAGGACTGATGGTCATCACAGCTTGTTTTCAGTCTCTCTGTGTAAGTATTAATCTGTCAAATTGGCAAATGTGTAATATGTTAATATGCACCATCTTTAAATGGCTGTCGCTGTTGTTTACTACATGAAAATGCGTGCGTAGTCTTGACAAATAGAGTCTAATTAACCCTCTGAGAGTTGGTTGAAAGATTATTTTTCAGAGTTTCAGGACTAATTCCAGTGAGAGTGATAAATGTTATTTTCACACTCCAAGCTCAGTTTATATTTAAGTATTCGTCTCCTATTTTAACTGCAGTTAATCATAACTTGACAAAGGAATATGTGATTTCTTTGTGTTTGTCAGGGTGTGAAAAGCACATTGCAAGGAAGTGGGAAAGTTTGCGCTGCTTGTTGTCTCTGTAAAGGAACAATACATTACATTATTCTAAAGATAAATAAGTGGTTCTCAAACTGTGGGGCAGTCCCCACTGTTGAGACATAAGGTCACTGCAGGTGAGGCATGGATGACCAGGGAGAAAACACAAAGTGACAGTAAGCTTAGTAGTTATGACTTATGTGGGGGGAAATACACAGGTCCTGTTGACCTTTACATCAATTTAAAGTACTTTTTTATTAAAGGGAAGCCCCTGGTCATTGTTAATGATTGATTGGAACTAGCTATTGAACTTCTTTCTGTTTCTGAAGTTTGAGAAACACTGTATCAGTGCAAGGAGATGATTTATTGCATACAGTAATGATCCAACATGTAATTTTAAAGGTTTAAATGTTTTCTGTATTTAGCATGTGAGGGAATCCACCTCTCTTTGTAAAATGTTCCAGATGTTATTGATTTGACTGAAACAAATCATTCATCAGATTTCTGTCACTCCATGTATATTGTGTCTCAGAACTAGATTATGAAAGTGTGAGTTAAGATCCTCAAAAATATATATCATCCCAAATGTGTGTGTAGGCGTCGGACATTTGCAGTGAGCAGGTGGTTCGTCTGCGGGAAAAGGAGAAGCTTCTGAAGGAGCAGGTTCAGAAACAAGAAGCCCTCCTACGCAGTTTACAACTGTTTAACCAACCTGCGAACAAAGTCGTATCCAACCAGACCCAGGAGACCGAGCACGCAGGTCAGGGCCACAGCCTCGAGACTGGAAAAGCAACATTTGAAATCTTAAAATATCTTCGTTTCACGTCTTATGTTGGAAATTCAGACCGTGTATTTATTGTGTATGTGTGTGTCAGACTGTTCTCAGATCTTCAGTTCTGGCTCCAAATCCACTGGTTTCTACACAATCAAACCCCACGGCAGCACTTCTCCAGTCAGAGTCTACTGTGACATGAGTGATGGAGGTGGCTGGATCATCATTCAGAGACGGATCAATGGGACAGAGCAATTTAACAGGTGTGTCTGTGATGTGATAACTATCAGTGTGAAATAATGAAATCATATGAAACGCTATCTATCTATCTATCTATCTATCTATCTATCTATCAGGTCGTGGGCAGAGTATAAGGATGGATTTGGAGACATGGATGCAGAATTTTGGCTCGGAAATGACAACCTACATTACATCACGGCCCAAGGTCAACGCTGCTTCTAAAAAACCATTCACTGCATTTTGAAATTTAAAGCTGCACTAATTGATCTAATTAGTAACATAACGTTAAAGGTTGTGCTCATGTCTGTTACAGGCAATTATTCTCTGAGGATTAACCTGGAAGACTTTGACAGACACCAACGCTACGCCGAGTACAAGAATTTCAAAGTAGCCAATGAAAAGGTGAAATATACAAATATCTGATAATGCTGTAGAAAGTAGGGATCGATACTGCTCTCAAGTCTGTTCTCTAACCGTGAAGCTACAGTCAGCAGCCTTATTAGCTTAGCATAAAGATCATGCAGATCTACCTTGTATCTCTGTCTGCAGGATCTCTACCAACTTACCTTTGGGACCTACGAAGGTACAGCTGGAGACGCTCTGTCTGGGAATTATCAGGTTGGTGTGTCAGGTTGGGCCAGTCACCAGGACATCAAATTCAGCACCTACGACCGGGACAATGATAACTACAAAGGAAACTGTGCCCAGCAAGACAAAGGAGGCTGGTGGTTCAACAAGTAGGCCTATAGGTTTTTCGTGATCCCCTAGAAGATGCACAAAGATGCAACTCTTGCTGCAGTTGAAATGACTAAATATGCTCCTTTCTGACTTTTATTTTCTTCCAGGTGTCACTCAGCCCATCTTAACGGCATGTACTACCCCAATGGGCACTACAGTGCGGTGACAGATGATGGTATAGTTTGGTACACTTGGAGAGGCTGGTGGTACTCCCTGAAGACCACCATCATGAAGCTGCGACCCACCAACTTCAAAATTGACCCCATTGACGACCCCAACGCTGTTCACCGCCCTCCTCCTTCCTAGATCAGACATGAGCAGACACAAAATGTTTTTGGCTTGAGTATTTTGGAGGAAATGGCTTAACAAATATCCATTAATATGAATATTATAATCCTTAAAGGCTTATATGGCATCATACTTGTAAGAGGACTTGTGAAACTTGTTTTGAAGACATGTCTGTTAGAAGGGGAAGTAGCCGACACACACACACACACACACACACACACACACACACACACACACACACACACACACACACACGCACACACACAGCTGTCTGTTTTAGTGGAGAAAAGGGAAATCTGATGTCAGTGTGCCAGACACAGACAGAAACATTGGACAAAAGGCAGTGAAAGGAGCCATTATCATGTCATTGAAAATGGCTGTAACAAGATCTGTGTCTGTGTTTTTTTAAACAATAACTTTAATAAAAGGAGAAGCTGAGCTCAGTACCGAGAGTTTGCCCAACTGTTATGAAGATGAACATAAATTACAACTGAACTAAGAGAACACTATTACATGAATGAAAGACACAACAGTACACAACGAGAAAGTCATTCCTTAAGATGTTACAAGTGACTTGAGATTTAAAAAATGCAAATGTGAAAGATTCCTTTTAGAGTTTCAGTATACTCTGTACACTCACAGGTTACTCTATCTCACTGTTCTTTGCATTCTAACCATAATTCACAAAATAAAACAAGGCTTCCTCGTGTCCATTGAATGATTTCATTTTCTTAAATCTTGCCTTGAAGTCCTGACGAACTGTAGATATTACACAGTCAAGGATAATTATGCCTTAACCTGAATCTTTTGTACACATTATATATTATATAGTGATACCATTTCTAAAAGCTCATATAGCGACTGGATGAAATGCTCAAGGAATCAAGAAAAGATTTGTTTTTGATGGAGCAGACTGTCTGTAAAAATCTAATATCCCCACATATTGTGTGTCACAGAGAAAATGACTCATGCTACACTCGGCTCAGGTTGAGCCTCTCAAATTAAAAAAATCCAATTTATTTGTGATATCGTTTTATCCAGTGATGAAGAGTTATTAAAGTTGCTTTATTACAGTTCAAGAGAAAAGTGATATTTTTCATGAGGCTTATTTTAGGAATATCAAAACCTATTTTTGTGTCAGGTATTCTACGTATTACAATTAGCAAGATTATATCATTGTCCTTACTTATTGAATTACTTGTTTATTTATTTTATATGTGCAAAATTATCTGAGGTGGTTGAAATATAATAATTTTTGACATATTTACATCTAGTTTTTCTTTACTTTATACTCTTTGTATCATCTTGTGACCTCTTGAAGAGATCCCTACAGTATGTATTTAATTCTGTGTAAGTGGAAACTTACACCTCAAAGTAAGAGCTTGTTGAATCTACCATCCAGCTGTGGCCTTTCTGTATTAATCTAATCCTCTTCTGCATAACTTGTGCATCTGTTTGCGTGGGTTTTCACTTTCTGAGAGCTCCATTTTCCTCCCACGGTCTTTTGAAGTTCAGGTCAAGTGATTTGGGGACTCTAACCTTCCTACCGTCACCTCGTCCTGTTGTGAGTGTGAGAGGACGTCTGAGTCTTTATATGTCAGACTTGTTCCTGGGAGAGGTGCCACCACCTGTGACCCTGCACAGGATTAAGTGGCTATAGAAAATGAATGGATGGACCATTTCAAATGCAGAACACCAGTGTTACATTGGGTTTTTAGGGAAATTAAAGTTTGATGCTCACAGTGGGTAGTGGTAGAGGCTGAGAGATTAGAGTAATCACGATGGGAACAAATGTGGGACAGCTCTTTTTGTTCCATCCAACATCCGTTTGGTTGCAGTGTTCTGGCAAACTGACGGCCTTTCAAAGCACAGCAGCATTAACCTGGGTTTTTAGGGAAAATTAAGTGTAACGCCAACCGTATAATTTAAGGGAATTGGAGATAAGAGTATTCACGATGAAAACAAACCTGGGACAGCTCTTTTTTAAGGAAAATTAATTCATTTTTTAAAATTTATTTAACTCACAACATAGAGGCAAGGATGACAATAATATCCAGTAAACATCCAGAGTAATTTGTGTGAAATTATATGAAATATAATGAAATATCAGGATCAGAATCGCTTTATTGGCCAGGTGTGTGTACACACATAAAGAATTTGACTCCATTTCACTTTGCTCTCAATTGTACTCACAGCTATGGACAAAAGTACAGTTTAAAAGACAAAGGGATATGACAGGTATAGGCGCAAAGATGACATAAAAAACATAAAAACACGAACATAAACATAAATAACTATATACATACTATCTGCTGAGAGAGATCCCGCATGTCATCATCGTTGTCCTGTACATCCTCTACCTCTGCAAACCCAACATCAAATTAGGGTTACACTGCTATTTAGATGTCTTAACTTATACAATGTTTGTTCCTATTTATTACATGTCTTGAAGGCACTTCCCTTTATTGATGTTTTACAGAGACTGGCAGGGTAAGGTAAAGTTCAGGTTAATGTATAAATAGAGGGATTTCAGGGACAGGCCAGAGAGGTGACATCTAGATTGGGGACATACTGGCTACTCATTAGGGGATATGTTGAAGAAACAATTGTTAACAATTTACAGGGGTTGAGACAGCCCATCTTCAGGAGAATGTATAAGAACCAACTGTCAGAGCTCCTCAGGGAGCCTTTTTCTCTGTAACCCCTTTAGTGTGTTGCACTGTGAAACGCTCCTCTTGTACAAGAATAATAAATTCAACTTAAACTTTGATGTTTTGAATCCGATCCTCCTTATTTAAGGGTTTTCCTTTAAAATTCCTTTAACAATCTTCACCCCCTTCTGTAATCTGACGCAAACATGGTCAAAACTTTTTGAAGTTGCTGCACATTATTTAACTGTAAATATACAAATATATATATATATATATAGTTTAAAGTTTCTACACACCCTCCACCATACACACCATCATCTTCGTTATGTGCTATGTGTGTAACTTTGTATTTTGTATTATGTGTCCTGTGTGTTTTTTGCTTTGTACCGTTTGTTATTGTGCTGTAATATGTTTTAATTGTTGAAGGGACTGCAGATGAAAAATAGCTGTATAAGCTCACTCTGGTGCAGTACATCAAATGTAATCATTTATGTTTATGTTTAATACTGTACACGGTCCCATTTAATAAATATTTTTTTATAATAAATAAAATAAATACAATTTAATTACATTTAATTGTAAAATTAAATTGAAAATAAATTAAATCAATCATTTTTATTTAAATGGTTGGATTATTAAAGTATTTCTGATTCTGATTTAAAAGGTATATATATATACATATATTTGCATAAATATAGATATATATGGACATGAGTATCTATCTATACACATAGACATAATATAAATGCTTGTTGTAAACAAAAATAATTCAGTGTTTACCTTTGTGCCACAGAAGACAGGAGCCATTTAATGCCAGAGGAGCGGGGGCATGATCCTTTATCTCTTTCGTGCGCTAGATTCACCACACGTCGCTGCCCGTTCGGTTGTCATTCCCCACCCTACAACATACAAACAAACCCTCTCCTCGCTCAATCGGGCTGTCGCGGTGATACAAAACAAGCGCGCGGCTCCGCAGCTAACACGGACGCTGATTGGCTGTGACGCTCTTTAACGTTTCACGGAGGAGCTCGTCAGCTGGAGTTCGAGCAGTTGCTTGTTTTTATTCTTATTATTGTTATTTTGGACCTGGAATATTCCGGCGCTGGGTTTATGATACTTTTAACCCGCCGTTGCAAACCGTCGGACACATTCTTCCACAGAGAGGAGGGCGGTAATGTGGCGCCGTCACCGCCGCTGCACACCTTTATAAACGATAGGTGAGGTGAGCTAACGTTAGCCGCTGTTTGAATCGGTCGCTGTCGTTGTCGTGTGTCGGTGTGGTGGCGGACAGACGACACAACGAGGCGCACTCGGTGTGTTTTTGTGTTTTTAAAGCGGCACACAGTCACTTATACCAGCTTTTTTAGTTCAGTTATGTGTTAGCGCGGTTGGCTAGCAACGGTCACTAAGCTACCCTTCCACCTATTTGTCTCCAAGGTGACGGTGGATGTTGCTACATCCATCCCACCACCGCGGCTCTCTCTCTGTCTCTCTCTCGTTTCGCCGTCTCCAAAGACCAGACCAGCCCTGCTCTGCTCTCCTCTGTCCGCCTGGACCTCCGTGCATGTCGGGCCGGGCCGATGCTAGGATCGTGGAGAACATAGCGGTGCCGCCGGGGGGTCGGGTGAGGATGTCAGAGCCGAGGAGGGGATGCCTCGTCTCGGACACAGTGTTGTAGTCGAGTCGCAGTGTACACAAGCGGACCAACTTTTCAGCCCAACTAGCAGTGGCACATATATGGATGGTGGGGTCGCAGCATGCCCACCCCCTCGACTACCATCACACCGCTGGAGGCTGGAGGGAGTAGCAGCAGCGCCGGGGAGGAAGAGGAGCCCATGTCGGCCACCTCCACCTCCTCTTCTGCCGGCTCCTCTTTCCGCTTCGTCCCGGCTTTCTGCCTGGGCGTGGTGGCGGCAGTAGTGTTTCAGCTGGCCTGGGGAGGCCTGACTCTCACCTCTTTCTTCTTGAAGTTGTTCATCTATGTGTCATTCGCAATACTGTGTTTCCTGGCCGGCAGCTTTGTGCTGCTAGTCAGGAAAAGTCCTCTCAAAGTCAGCTGCTTCAACAGGACCAGGAGACAGTCAGCTGTGCGGCTGGAGTTCTTCGACAGGCTCATGGTAAGACACTGATATCTCATTGTTTTTAAAGGCATCACACACTCTCTCTGCCGGATCTTTATGATGTTGCATGACACTACAAATCATCTCCAACTGCAGGAATTCAACGACAGAGAGAAAAGCTGCTTATTTCCACTGTCATCTGTTACATTTCACCTTGACTCCGACAGGCTGGAGTACACGTAACATCTCTAAAACATGTTTTCTGCATTAACCGTCCTCCTCATCCTCATCTGCTTCCTGTCAATTATCCTCCCACCCCTCCACTCCACCGCCGTCTTTCTTTCCTCTCTCATCTTTTCCCCCCCCCCCCTGGATTCTCACGGCGCTGATCTATAATAGATGAGGCCGAGTCATGCTGCTGGATTTAGACACACTTAAAACACACAGGCGACCGTGCACACATGCGCACACAGGGTTGATTTATTCCTGAAAGGAAGACACTGTGCGTCCTTACAACCTGCCCCGTGGTTTTCGCCACTTAACAGGCGGCCACAGCCCGAGCGGCTGCCTTTAGGCTGCCGTGCACCGATGACTTATCGATGTTGACGGCGGAGGGTGATTGTCACAAGCGTTCGACATGTCAAATTGGAGCTTTGTCACATATGTAGTCTTACAAGACACACAGCTCTCGATCTTCTCTCTTCCTTCTCTTCCTGTTGTTGCTCAATATTTCCTTATTTCTTTTAAAAAAATGTTTATGCTGTCGTCTTCATCTTTTGAAGCGAAAAGAAATGCAATGTTTGTTGTTTTTCAGGCCCGTTTTCTGGTGCCGGTTCAGGAGTCGAGCCAGAGCAGGAGGGTGGTGGTGTCGCACAACGTGGACAAAGCTCTGAAGGAAGGTAACGGATCAGCTTTGGTGGTTTATGTCCACGTTAATACAAAAATACAGTTTGGAAATGCACAACGTATTTCAGATTGTTCTGTGAAAGCGTAAATCTCTTCCACTGGGGAAGTACAGAGTTCCTAATCTATCAGTTTTTACTTCCAAGTGTCTTTTTGTCAGTTTGTCAGAAGACCAACGTGCACCAGCACGTCATGAGTCTTTAATTGCCACAAATTAATATCATGGCATCGATGCCCTGCATCAACTATGCTCCTGGCACTTGCATGTGAGAACGCCAAGACGCATCAGGAGATTCTTGAAGAAACGTTTCTGACATTACTGGACGAACTTGCAACTTCTGTTTTTGAGGAAAAAAAAACAAAAACTGCTGACTGATGGAGCTCCGTTTGTCTCTGTCACCATGACTTGTCATTGATCCCACTCCCACTCATAGTGGATTACAACAGTAGAACGCCCTGTCACACACACACACACACACACACACACACACACACACACACACACACACACACACACAGGAACAGTATGTCCGTCTGCCAAGTAACAGATGGCTCCAGGATTTACACCAAGGGTGTGTATTTGCATATGCTCCGGTGTGTTTTTTCTGGTCGTTATGCAGGACGTGTTTATGATGATGTTATTAGGTCCACAGTCAGGACCTGCTGTGTCAATTATTGTGACGAGCAGTGTTTGTGTGTCAGCATTGGATCGGCGCTCAGCTCTTGGGTTTTACTCTAAGAATAACTGCATAACAAAATAAATCAAGCCACATTTTTCCCTTTTTACCAGTACCATATCAATTAAAAATCAAAAATTGTTTTGCAAAGTAAAAAAGGCACTTTAATATTGGTCTAATTTGATATTTCAGCGACATCTAAAATTACTGTGACTGACAATCATCATCATGGTTGCTGGAGGCTGCACACATTCGACAGTAGGACAAACTCATGCAGAACTATAAATACTTTCTCTTCTACAAGCAATAGTTACCAACTCACTTTACCCGCCTGTCTGTCTGACTGCGGGAGGAGGGATAAAAAATGCAAACACACACACTCTTTTTATATGGTTTAAAAAAGGCACCTAATGGCACGTTGACTGTATATATATACCGTTACTACACAGTGAACATGTGACAGTCTTAGCTCAGATCAGACTCATTAAAAACTCCTGATTTGCTGTAATGATGGTGTCATGTGTGTCTGCTCTTCAGTTATCTCTGCAAACATGTTAAGATCTCTTGAAGTGAATACAGCCGACGACATCAAAAAAAAAAAGGAGAAACTGATTTGATTCGCATGTGTTATGGATGATTCAGAGAGGGGGAAGTACGACACTCTTTCCTTCAGAGCAAATCTGAATCATTAACATTAGAAATGCAGTTATTACAGCGTTCAGTTTCACTGAATTTATGAAGTTGAATTTCCTCTTCATTTTTCTTGTGCAGTGAATGTTTAAGCTCCTATCTGAAAGAAATGACTTATAAGTAACAGCATGTTTAAAAATTCCACCTTCTCTGCTGGGTACTTGAGATAAAACCTGAAGCTCTATAGTCAAACTTTGATCTTACGTTGAAGGGTTTATCTACAGCGGTGGTTTCCAACATTTTTTTTCCACGTGACCTCTTAATACCAAGCAGTGTACCCACAACCCCTCAACACAACTCATAATCGTTTTTAAAAGGCATAAAGAGATCAAAGCAAACAAGAGTTTACGAGAAAAGAGCAAAGATTAGAGAACATCTTTAAAAAATATTCACAAACTAAACTATTTAGTTTAGCTTTCTGGATTCATCCACTCCTCTTCTGCATGACTTGTGCATGGGTTCTCTCTGAGCCACTGCGCTTTCCTCCCACACTCTTTAGAAATTCAGGTCAAGTAATTCGGAGACTCTAAACCTCCTGCTGTCACCTCATCTTATTGTGAGTGTGAGAGGTTGTCTGAGTCTTTATATGTCAGACTTGTGATGGACTGCTGCCCTGCTCACGGTGTACTCAACCTCCTGAGAGAGGCACCGGCACCTGTGACCCTGCACAGGATTTAAGTGGGCATAGAAAATTAATGGATGGACCATTTCAAATGCAGAACACCAGTGTTACATTGGGTTTTTAGGGAAATTAAAGTATGATGCACACAGTGGGTAGTGGTAGAGGCTGGGAGATTAGAGTAATCACGGTGGAAACAAATGTGGGGCAGCTCTTTTTGTTCCATCCAACATCCATTTGGTAGCAGTGTTCTGGCATTTGCACAAACTGACGGCCTTTCAAATGCAGCACAGCAGCATTAACCTGGGTTAATTGAAGGGATATGGGAGATTAGAGTATTCACGATGAAAACAAGCGGCCATTTGGTAACAGAGTACTGGCTTTTGCACAAACTGCTGCTCATTTTTGCAAAGTGTGAAAAACTGTATTCATCTTTTTTTTATTTATATTCCTGTTCTCTCTCTCTCTCTCTCTCTCTCTCTCTTTGTCTTCTCCCAGTGTTTGACTATGCCTACAGAGACTACATCCTGTCCTGGTACATCCCTTTGAGTCGTGATGAGGGCCAGTTGTACTCCATGCTGTCGGAGGACTGGTGGCAGATGATCGGCCAACTGAGATCCAGGCTTGCTGACATTGACCTTGTCAACGTGGTGTGTTATGACACCATCCGAATCCTACACACACACTTCACTGACCTCAAGGCTGCATCCGCAAGGTACACAAACACACACACACACCCACACATTAGTAAAAGTTGCATTAGTTGGTATGGTGAGAGTGTAATTTAATATTTATAATATCTTCCAAGAGAAAGCCAGTAAATTAATGTGTTTTGGCGTCGTGTTCTGACTCACTGTTGTGACTGACTCACAGAAAATATGTTTCAGCTTCGACTTGTCACCGCACTATCATTTCATGTAGGCAGATGGTGGGGGGGGTAAAATAACTGCAATTGGGTACAGTGTAAATAACATTAAAATCCTCTGCACTCGTTTTCTTCGTCTCCAGGCAGCATCTGCCAGGTTCACTTACAGACAGAGCGATGATTCACACATGATCTGGTTTCATTATCCCGGCAAGTCAGGCGAGACTTATGATTTGATCCCATTACTGAGATATCTGGCCTCCCTCGTCTTCAATAGTTCAGGAACAACAACAGCAGCAGCAGCAGTGAATCTTGTTCAGTCAAGTTTTAGAAGAAGAGGCAGTGACATGCAACACGGCTGAAGTATGAACAACAATGGCAGAGTCAGCGGTGTCACTGAAGCATTCATATCTTTAATAACGCCATCTGATATCTAGCTGTGTCAGACTGACAATTCAGATTCACCCTTTTCGTCCCTGTGTTTGTAACTCACGCTTCATCTGCGTCTCTTTCACGCGTGTGCATCCAGACCAGAGGAGTGCGCTCGGCCGTATCCTCTCCACCCCTGCTTGGTCAGTCCAGACTCGGAGCTGGCCTTCCTCCGCTGTGTAGCTAGAATACTGCTTCTATGTCTGCTGCCACAAAAGGATGCCAGGTCCCATCCGCTACGCTGCTGCCTAACAGAAGTCATCACTACTAAAGGTACTGTGAGTGTGTGTACAAGTCTTAATGAAAATGTGTTGAAATTACAAGTTGCTAAGACTTTTTTATGGCAGACATCACAGGTGTAATACATAACATTAATGATGGCTGCGTTGCATTTATATCCCACCTGTTGTTGCCGTGAAACAGGTCCATTGTTGCCGTTTAACCACTGACAATGACGGATGTAAAACTAGATGAAGATAACATTGTAACGCTCGGCAGTGTCTTCAATTATTTAGTGATAAAGATTGATTTATGATGTAACAACTGAGGCTGTGTTCTCGTTAGAAGCCACTCTGTTTTCTAGATACAGCGACGTGGTATTCAAGGAATGACACATGTTTATGATACTTAATACTTCAGTCAGCTTAGTCACTAAAAGCCCCAGGACCAGCTCAGGTGGATCAAATACCTAACGATGTTTCAACATGGAAAAACCCAAACTAAATGTAACATGATTATTAGTGTTAGTATTCATTACACCTGCACTATTCTTGTGCTATCTTGATGTCTAGCTGCCATTCTGTCTCTAGAACTGGATTTCCCACAACTTAAAACTTAAAATTTAAACACTAAAGCAACTCTTTTAAATTACTAACTAATATGTACGATCTATAATGTTCATTACAACAGATGTTATTTCTTTTTTTTCCAGAGAAAGTTCAGTATATCTTACACCCCCTTTTAAAATAGACATCTCATGCTCCTCCGCTCCAAACTAAGAGGCGATGCTAAATTCCCCTTGGCCCCTATTAGCTTTGAACCACCGTCTTAGCTGTCAGACTTGGTGCTATTGAAGTCACTGCTTTCAATTTTGGTTAAAAAAAAAAAAGCCCCGGGTCTTACCAGTGAAACACGACCCATTTACCGGCTGTATGCAAGTCGTTTCCCCCTCATCCTAACCTGCATAACCTTTTTATCCCAACCAGTTATCTCTGAATACGTCTAACTTAAGCCCCAAAGGTTAGGATCTACGAGAAATATTTAAAGACTTTGACACAAAACAGGCTGATAAAGAATGATGAAATGTCTAAACATTAAAGAGCAACACTAGAGCAATGATCTGAAAGAGCTGTGAGGGAGGTGGGAGTGTTGGTGTCCTTGGGGTTCGTCACAGTTCATGACATATGGATCCGTTTCTCTGTCCGGCATCTATCCAATTTAGCCCGACAGGCAGCAGCATTTCATAGAAGTGGCCGGTGATTCAGACTCACTTAACAGCATTCACTCGATCTTTCCATTTATATCTTTGTGCTTGTGTATGTGTGTGTGTGTGTGTGTGTGTGTGTGTGTGTGTGCTCCAGTGTTGAAGCCTTTGGTAGAAGTGCTGAGCGATCCAGACTCCATAAACAGGATGTTGTTGTCTCAGCTGGAGCAGAGAGAACAGCAGGCTGAGCAGCAGAAGAAAGCCTACACCTACGCTGCCTCCTACGAAGATTTCATCAAACTAATATCAACGTCTGCTGATGTCAATTTCCTCAAACAACTCAGGCATGGCAAACAGCACACACACCTGCACTGCCTTGTTAAACTGAGACTGTCCTGTACTACCTTTAATGAACCATACTGTAAATAAACACAGGCTGTGTTAACAACCAGTCTGTTTGCTGCTGTGGGGTTACCATGAGAACAGACAGGTCTAAATATGGGGTAGACATTGCATTGTTGTATTGTCTTGTTAGTTTGAGAAATAATGGCTCGACGCTGACTTGTTGTTGATGTATTTGATCAATCCTGTCAACACAGACTCAGTTATGCTCATTAAATTACTCGATAACAGCGCACGTAAAGTGAAGTGTGTCACATCATACTGTATTCAGACAGCCCATTTATTTTATCGACCGATTCCAACAACTGCTTTAAATTGAATCTGTCTGTCTCTCTTCGTAGGTATCAGATAGTGGTAGAGATTATTCATGCCACCACCATCAGCAGCCTGCCTCAGCTCAAGAAGCAGAAAGGTACAAACGCACTACAGGTCACCATATGACAGAAAGGCCAAAAAAAATGCTGTTTTATCTGGTTGCAACAACTCGCAAAGTCTCTAATAAGAGAGCTGGTTTGACATGACCTTTGAGCTGTGTCAATCACTTGTGAGTTGGCCTTGAGGCAAGATTTCACCATCATGTCAAAGTATGTTAAAGACCAAATACTGACAATGAAAACTGAACCTGAGAAACCTGAAACAAGATTAACAATCTGCAACCATGCAAACATCAGGGAATCCTCCGAATTACTCCAATTCATCCCGAGGGGAGACACAAATGTCAGCCGGGCTTTAGAGGAAAAGTCAGGATCACCAAAGTTGTCACGGTTCATCCTCAGGACAGTATTAATGTCTTCACCAAATGTCATGGCACTCAGTCCAGTGTCCAAAATGTCAAGCTCATGGTGACACTATTGGAAAAGTTGGGGTGTTACTAAAATCAATAGGATTCATCCTCTGAGAACCATGAACACCTGTACAAAATACCATGGAAGTCCATTCAGTAGTTTAATTTAGTCTAGACTTGTTCTGAATGGATGCATTCGTAGAGACAAGATGATCTAATCAATGACTTTGTTATATACTTTTTATTTCTTGTTATTATTCTGTGACCGGAGCTGGCCTCGCACTTTTCATTCAAACACTGCTGTCACTCTGTCCTAGAACGAAAAGGTAAAGAGTCAGCAGCCATGAAGGCAGACCTGCTCAGGGCCAGAGATATGAAACGATACATCAATCAGCTGACTGTTGCTAAGAAACAGTGTGAGAAACGGATCCGCCTGCTCGGTGGACCAAACTATGAAAATAATGAGGAAGGAGGAACTGATGACAGCGACGAGCCTCAAAGTCAGAAGGTAAGACTCCAGTAATGTGGCCTGTAATGCTGCTGTTGTGCTCTGCGATTGAAAATAAGCTTGTTAAACTGAACATTGTGTCTTCATTTCTTCTTTTCTTGGAGCTTTGCTTGTGCGTTTGTGCTTTGAATTAAAGCTCTGCGTGGCTGCTGATGCTCTGACTTCGTCTCCCTTTCCAGATTCTCCAGTTTGATGACATCATGTGTAATCCAGGTTACAGGGAGCATTTCAGAGTTTACATGGAGAGAGTCGATAAGAGAGCTCTGATAAGCTTCTGGGAACTGGTGGAAATGCTGAAAACTGCCAACAAGGTGACGTGTACACACATTCCAGTGGGCTTAGCCCAACACTGCTATAGTGTGTGGTATTAGTGGGTATAGAGACACAGCAGTAATGAGTGACCGTGTTTTCCTGCTACTGAAGTAGTATTCTGCCCCAATGCTCAGCTTGGGGGATGTTTTCACACAACATTGCAAAATATTGCTGCTGTTTTTCCTTTGTAACTTTGCTTGAACTTGGATATGTTTGTACTGTGACATCAGTGGTATAATAATGCATTATCGTGGTAAAAAACATTATTGTGGTTATTTATTTGTTGCAGAATGAGGTGCCCCAAATCGTGGGGGAAATCTACCAGAAGTTCTTTGTGGAGAGCAGAGAGATTCCAGTGGAAAAGGTTCTTCTTAAGGAGATCCAACAGAGTCTGGTGGGCAACAGAGGAACTCAAGTCTTTGTCAGACTGCAGGAACAGGTAACTGCTGTTACCAACTAACTGTAACTAACAGCAGCTATAGTGGAGGACACCTCAGAAGTTGTCAGTTATCTTATTGGTATCAGCAATGGGAAGCAGGTCATTCTGGGTTGTCTGTATCGGCTGAAAAATATCCATATTGTGTATCCGTGGCTTCAGTTATTAAAGGTGCACATGTTCTGTTGCACAGTTCAAAATATTCTTCAATGACAATGAAGGATTTCTGTTGCTCCTGCGTCCTCCAGGTGGCTGAGACGATGAGAGAGCGTTACTACCCCTCCTTCCTGGTGTCCGACCTCTACGATAAGCTGATCAGACGAGATGAGCAGCACAGCCAATCACAGTGTAGCACCGAGGAAAAGGAGGAAGGGGTCAGAAATACAAAAAGGTTCTTCTATATTATCCCTAATATATTATCCCTGCTATGTTTTTAATATATATATTTTTTTATTCTATAGTGTCAGGGTCTAGACGCAGGGGAGGCAGTGGGTGATGAAGGCAGTAAAGGAATCAATGAGCAGGCCAGCTACGCCGCCACGAAACTCCGACAACTCTACGACAAACTGGAATACAAGCGACAGGCCCTGGGCTCTATCCAGAATGCACCCAAACCTGACAAAAAGGTAACGAGAAGATAAGGTCCAAAAAGTTCACAGCATGAAACAGACAAACATAAGATCGGAACGAGTGAGTGCGCACAGCCAAGATCCTACCAGCATGATGTCCGAGCTGGTCTGCAGAAAACCACGTCACATTGTTACTCGTCTTTATGCCGTTTCTTCATTTCACTGTGATTTGCATGCTACTTCTAATCTGGTTCTTGTGTGTGTTTTGTAGATTGTGACCAAACTAAAGGAGGAGATAGGAGCCATGGAGAGAGAACACAGTGAACTCCAGCAGCACATCACCAGGACTGACTGGTGGTGTGAAAACTTGGGGCAATGGAGGGCGACTATTACCACTGCTGAGGTAACGTACCCTCCTGTCCACCGGGCATGTCACAGGAAAGATTAAAAAATGAACAGATACATCAATTAACTACCACCTAACTCAGATGTGGTTGTTGCTAATATATCTGTGTATGTTGTGTCTGTTGTGTGTGTTTTCCAGGCTACAGAGGAAGGTGGCGAGACAGTAGCTTGTTACAGTGTGTGTGTCAGCCTGGTAGAAGGAGAGGAGATGGCCAACAGTCGCTGGAGCGTCCAGAGGAAACTCACAGAATTCCAGATGTTGCACCGCAAACTCACCGAGGTAACGCCGAACACTAAAGCTGTTTATTTCACCACGAGTGGAGAGATGTCTAACTGTTGCCTGGCTGTTCTAATCAAAGCAATCTCGCAGCCTTACTGATTTGATGATGATTTATTGCTGATTACACATCATACAAAGCAGACACTGCAGTCTGTTTGCAGCATTTCCAGTCCCTCGTTACAAGTTAACTGCATCAACGGTTAATGGTTTAGATTAAATCTGTTGGCAGTGAGATCTGGAGCGGTGCCTGAAGCGTTAGAGTCAGTGAATATTTTGTTTATACGTGATGCTGTGTTATCTATGGAAATGTTATCTCTGATTACTGTGAAATGACTCTTCATTCACCGTGTCTGTCTCCCTCAGTGTTTCCCATCACTGAAGAAACTCCAGCTACCGTCGCTCAGTAAACTTCCCTTCAAAACCATCGACCAGAAATTTTTGGAGAAGAGCAAAACTCAGCTCAATGCCTTTCTCCAGGTAAATCTTAAAAACCTACACACACTATAAAGTTATATTACACCTGATGAGCATCACTGCTAACTCGACAAGAGGATGACGGTGGTGCTTAGCCCCTTACCCGCTGTTTGCTGTAATTGCTATAGACTTAAATATACTTCTCTTTACACTTGCAAGTGTGTTACCTTGAACATGAAGCCACAGAAATGAAAATCCACTCGAGCAGATGTTCAGGGGTACTCGTGCTCCAGGGGGTACTTCTGCTGTTGCCATGGAGCGCTCACCAAGCGAGCAGAGAGATTGAAACAGCTAAATGTAATGGCTGAAATAGATCTGACAGCACCACCGGAACACTCCGCTCTGTGCTCACTCTGCCTCATTCTGGTTTTATAATGATGATGTGTTTGTTTGAAGCGTCTGTTGGCAGATGAGCGATTGTGCCAGTCAGAAGCTCTGTATGCTTTCCTCAGCCCATCGCCAGAGCACCTCAAGGTAACCAATTTCTACTAATACATAGACTTTATCAGCCCATACTCATCACAGATGAGTTCATACATATCGGTATTGGCTTATATGCTGTCCAGTATGAAAATAGTTAGAGCATTAGTGTGTTTCCATGCAGTTTATTGTACAGTGATGATATCTTGTTCGATGTTTTAAGGTGATGTCAATCCAGAAGAAGTCCTCCTTTTCTCTGGCTTCCTTCCTGGAAAGGCTCCCTGGAGATTTCTTCTCCCATACCGAGGTACACATTCATTCACGGCTGGTTTAAGCAACAGTTGAACCGTGGATCGTCACAGCGCTCGACCTAACTTGAATCTTCATATGGCGTTTACAGGAGGAGGCTGATGACGACAGTGATTTGTCAGACTACGGTGAGGAGGGGGACGGGAGGAGAGACGCTCTGGCTGAGCCCTGCTTCATGCTCATAGGAGAGATCTTTGAACTCAGAGGAAGTGAGTCGTGCAGGGTTGTCGGTTTAATCACTGTCGTGTTGTTCATTTTATCAATACACAAAGTCTAACGTGACAGAGACATGCGTCTGTCTCACTCTCTGTTTCTGTGTCTGCCTGCACAGTGTTTAAGTGGGTGAGGAAGACTCTAATTGCACTAGTCCAGGTGACATTTGGACGAACTATCAACAAGTAAGTCAGAGCAAGTTTCACAATTTCACACAGTTTGTTGTAGAACCGACTCTGTTGCATTTGTTCACGCACTCAGCTGACTGATTTAAGTAACGAGCCAACACATGACCAGTGCTGTAAGTCTTTACACAAGTAAAAGTTACCATTTGACAAACATGCTAAAGTAAAAGAATAAAAATACTTAGTCACTTAAGTAATCGGAGTTCATTTTACTTGTGTTTTAATATTGTTTAGTGGGTTGATGCTTGAAGTCAGGTCTCAAGTCTTTGCTCAAGAGTCTGAGTCAATTCTCTTTTTGGAATAAAAAATAATACATTTATTTTGCTTCTTTTTATTCATCTTATCTTATTTTTTACATGAATGTATCGATAAGATTGTTGCTATTGTTGCCTGTGTCTTGATATGGATGTGTAGCCAACCAAACCGCTTGATGGAGGATGAAGGATGCTGCCTGTAGCACAGAAAGCCATTGTTATTAACACGGGAGCAGCCCATGTTTGTTTAATGAAGTAGGGTAGGCATATATACAGAGTGATCCTGTATTTGCTCACTCTTTATGCCTCTCAAAAATGTAATTTCCTCAGTGAGAGCAAAGATTAGATTCACAGATTTGTTGTTGATGTAAGGCTACTACAGGTCACAGCTTACCACTAACAATATAAGTTACCTGAGTAACCTGTTACTGTTTAATTGGCAGTTGTGAGACTGAATCTCCAGTGAGCATGTTGTATTTTATTCACCTGCTCTATAGAGGTTGCTTAACTGTGTATGTTTCTGAGATCTTCTGTAAGGCTAACCTCATCCACTCTGCTTTAATTCAGACAGATCCGGGACACGGTAAACTGGATCTTCTGTGAACAGATGTCGGTGTGTTACATTAGTGTGTTCAGGGACACCTTCTGGCCAAACGGGAGGTTGGCACCGCATGTCAAGGTCCGAACTGACAGCGAACGCAGCGAAACTAAGGAACGGGCTCAACAGAAACTACTTGACAACATCCCAGGTTGTAGCAACTACAACACAAGCGTTACCCGTAGATCTTATGAACACTTGAAGTATGGATCGTCTGACCTCTTCCCTTTGTATCTTTTCTGTCAGATGCACTAGCAAATCTCGTTGGCCAGCAGAATGCCCGCTATGGAATCATCAAGATCTTCAACGCCCTGCAGGAGGCTAGTGCCAACAAACATCTTCTCTATGTAAGAGTAATATCAAAGCAGGCTTCACAGAATGAATGACATAATGTGTAACTACAGCTGCTAACATCATTTTGTCTCACTGTCTACATTAGGTATTAATGGAAATGTTACTGAAGGAAGTGTGCCCTGAACTCAGCGCGGAGGTGGACAACATCTGAACACACACACACACACACACACATATCACTTACCACATGCAGAGTCTTTGGATCCTTTAGGCCTCTCTGTAGCTGACCAATCATAAACTGCCAAGCTAGACGGGGAGCCGGCCCGTCTGGTCAAACTTCACACAGAAAGCAGCTGTGTCGGAACACATGCTGATTCTGTTGGTAGAACTTTGCTGTGAAATGATGAAAAGCTGGGGCTGACACCGGACTGAAAGGGGGCTGATGTTTGACTTTGTTGTGGTACAGATCTAAACTCGTCTGTCTGAACCGGGAGAAACCATGCAGAGTCTCGACTTCGTCTCGTTTAGGCAGCGGTCTAACGAGACAGATCACGTTTGTACCCGAAAGTCCACATCCACACAAGAACAAATTGTATTTTTGACATTATGTGACCCATGTCTGCTGTTTTTTTTTGTTTTTTTGTCTTATTTGAATAGCACTGAAACGTCAGATCTGTAACACAACAAACTGAGATGAAATCTTCTGTTTCTGTGTAAGAAAATCATGCTGGTCCATAGATGAAAAAGGCAGGGTAACAATTTGTGAAATTTGATTGTTATGTCATCAATTTTACAGAGCTGATCATCTAAAGACCTCCGATTAAATGCAGCAAAGACAGTCGAAGTTCAGATCGCTGCCACCCGAAGGCGGCGAGCGTGTGTCATCGCCCACGGACCTCTGAACATTCCTCCTACACACAACCTGAGCAACAACACTTGTGTTCTGTGATTCTTGTTAAGGCTTATAATTGTGCAATATAATGTCATGTAAAAGTCATTGTGATGATTTTATTTATGATTATTATTGATAGATTTTATTTTTACCAAAAATTGTCTAGAGAGCGTTTATATAAGCAATAAATTGCAAACAAAATGTGGATGTGAGATTTTGAATTTCTTGAAATGGTCTTTGAAACAAGATTTATTATAATTAAATATCATTTATCAATATGACTATTATTGATATTATGATTATTCCATGACCCAAACTTTTTTTAAATGCATCTGGAAGGGGTTGAAGCCATGTATTTATTTTCTTTCTTTCCATAAATAACATGGTGTGACTGCAAATCGTTTCCTTTGACATGAAAGCAACATGTGTTCGCGCAGGGCGGGTTAACGTTAGTCTCAGGGGGGTTGTGGGCGTGAGCACTGCCCGTGATGAGCGACACAGCACAGCTGAGTCAAACAGCAGCAGGTGGAGGGATCTGCCTTCAAAATAAAAGCATAACGCAATCGATGGGAGATAGACTTCTAGACTATGGAGAATGAACTGTTTTTAATAATTTAAGTAATTTAATCCATAATGTAGGGGACATGTGAGCCAAGTGTATCTGGTGTAAAAACTTAGAACTGTAGTAGTAAAAAAAAAAAAAGCCTGAAAAGTTATACAGATGAACAGGTATTCATGTTTCTTAAATGGAAATGGTTGCAGTAGGTACATATTTTAACACACAACAGTTGACTGCTCGTTGTTTTATGCATGGTGGTATGGATAATAGAAGTAATGTCTTGGTTAGACGTTGATCCACTGGCAACTTTACAAAGGTCAATCCTAAAGTGATATTAGTCTGTTCTGAGAGGAGAGGGGAGACAAACAGATCCTGAAAGAAGAAGAAGAAGAGATACTTTTTATTAATCCCTCCAGAGGAAATTATTTTTTCACTCAGTTTTATATGCACGTTAACCTGAAATACACACACACACACACTTTTATGTGCACATGGTTCACATGCAAATGTGGAAAGAGATAGTGGAGTGATGGGCAGCGCCCTGCGAGCAGTTGTGGGTGGGTTTGGTGCCTTGCTCAAGAACACCTGGGCATGAACTGGCACCATACTTTGTTCCATACAGACTTAAACCCACCCTCTGGTTCCCAAGCAAAGTCTCCATGGACTGAGCTATTTAATGGGATATATGGCCTCCCCCCATCACATCCTTGCATCCATAGTGGCCTCAGCCTCTTTTATGCTGTGGTCTGCTGGAGAGGGGGCAGCACGGACAGGGACAGAAGCAGACTAAATAGACTTATTAGAAGAGCGAGCTCTGTCCTGGACTGTCCTCTGGACTCCATAGAGGAAGTGGGTGAGAGGAGGACGTTAGCTAAACTGACATCCATCATGGACAACCCCTCTCACCCCCTACATGACACTGTGGGGTCTCTGAGCAGCTCCTTCAGCAGCAGACTGCTACACCCACGGTGTAAGAAGGAGGAGCAGGTCCTTCATCCCTGCTGCTGTCAGACTGTACAACACCTGCACCTGATCATGTTGGAGTCTCCTGTTCATGTCAACCATTGCTATTTTTTTGTCCATTGCTATTTTTTGTTCTTGTTTGTTTTGTTTTTTTTGTTGTTGTTTTTTTAAGTTTATGTTCTACCTTAGTACTTGTTTTGTAAATCTGCTACATTCTTAAATCTGCACATTCTACTATAGTACTTTTTGTAAATATGTACACTTGTGTTTTCCCTACTTGACTATTTTTCGCTGCTGTAAACAAGTGAATTTCCCAGTTGTGGGATAAATAAAGTATTATCTTATCTTATCTTATCTTATCTTATCTTATCTTATCTTATCTTATCTTAGGTTTGCATATACTCCAATTGCCACATATTGACACACAGCACAGGATCATAATAAGTCACCATGTATCATATAAAACAGTCAATTCTATTTTTAGAAAGAAAAGATTAAAGATTAAGGAATAAATGCATTGTGTAACGCCCCTGTGCTTTTATTTTGACACAAACCGGAAGTAAGGCTACACTATAACAAACGTGCTGTGATGTTTGAAAAAAAAAAAAAGCTCCGAGACGCCGCCAACGTTTCCCAAGCTAACAGACTTTACCTCCTCCGGTAACGTCACACACACAAACATCGCTCAATGGTGAGTTTGTTTTTGTTTTGAGTCACGCTGACGACGCTTTTAAAATTAGCCGCTAATGTTAGCTGTCCTCAGTTTGTGTCATTCTTTAAAGCGGGTTCAGTTTCCTTCAGTTGAGGCTAACAAAGGCAGCTAACGCGGGCTATGGGCTGCTTTTAAACCGTATAAACAAATTATCACACACCGTGTTGAACTTATTATTGTTTTATTTGATCGTATTATTCATATCGGTAACCGTTATAACCGTTAAGCGGGTTAACGGTAAAGAATGTGACGCTGCCGTTGTTCACTGCGGTTGCCTGACAACGGAGAATTAAAGAGACAGTAACGGTAAAAACCCCAGACATGAATCCGAACTTTGCCGGGTAATATTCGGATAACATCCGAATAATATCCGGATAATATCCATAATATGACTTCGGCATTTGTTGATAAGGGTCGGCTTGACGCTTCTGGTGGGTGCTGTCACTATTCTGCCCACTCACTGCTTCATGGATCCACAGATGATGCAGCAGTAAAGTGAAACTGATGTTTTCATTCCAGCTAAATGCAGCAGTAAAGTGAAACTGATGTTTTCATTCCAGCTAAATAATCTGCTGTGATGAAAACCCTCCACAAAGGGTTATTAATAGACCTTTTCCACATGAAATAATGCAACTGAAACTTAATTCGTATCATTGGTAACACCTGTGCTTGGTTTATTACAGTGTTTCTTTCCACTGCCCTGCATGTTTTAGATGTTTCCTGCTCCAACACACCAAATGAGTGGCTCGTTATCAGCCCACTGCAGAGCTTGATGACGAGCTGATTAGACAGACATTTAAAAGTCTGAGTTTAGTTTCATGCTCTCTCTGCAGCGGTGCACTAGAACCAAGACAGACAGACTCGGGAACAGTTTCTTTCCCAAAGCCATCACCATCCTGAATGCACACATGCAGAAATCTTACCTGTGTGTCACGAGCAATACCTCATGTGCAATAATTGTATAATTGCTTTTACCATTTTCCATGCAAATACAAGCAAGATGCAGCATTCACTTTTTATGAATACCCCCTGGTTTCTTTGTATAGCATCTATATTTTATTTTTGTATTTATATTGTGGTTTTATCTTTGTTTATACTGTACCATTATTATTATTATATTAGGAGCAGCACCCCATTGAAGTATGCCTGTTGTACAATGATAATAAAAGCTTTCTATTCTGGTCATGAATATAAACAATCGCGTTTTGTGTCCTCTCAGTTTGGATGATGGACGACGAGCTGGAGAACTTCATCAGGGAGAGGAAGGCGAGAGTGGCTGAAGATAAAGCCATGTTAGAACAAGACCCTCCGTACATGGAAATAAAGGTGCGTTTGGAGTGACGGCTGTCAATAAAACGTGATAAAATACACAAATTTAAAGTAGAAACATCTGAGATCTTAAAGTTTTAAAGTGTATCCAGTGTAAAGTACCGTGTATTCGGTTTGTTTGTGAATGTAAAGTTATAAACCGAGCACTGGGATGATCTTTTTGCAGTGAGTGTGTGTGTATATCTTTTAATGCATGACTTTCTCCTCTTTTTGACTGACAGGCAAAACCCCACAGAGCCTATGAGTCCACCGTTAAGGAGAACATCCCGCCCAAGTCTACAGCACAGGGTAAAGGTACAACACCTGACCACGATCCCCTCCTTTATATTGTTACAGGTCTTTTAATGCAGATATTCTTTGCATTTAAACAAATCTAATGCGTTAAGTATCATTTAATATATACCCATGTCATGTAAGCAACGTTTGTCAGGGTGAATGTTGATCTCTGTCTTGTCTTGGCACGAAACTCCTCACCGTGTCTATTAAAAATTGATGTTTTGTCAGAGGAGAGTTGCAGCGTCGGACTACCGCTCGGCATAGACTATGAGAGGAAGAAACAGAGGCTGCAGCATGAGCTCCGTATGGACTACAGGCGCTACATGGCTCAGGTGACCGTCACAGATGTGCTTGTTTACTCATGTTTTGGCTGTAGCAGACGAGCTTAAAGGTCAGTTCGGACTTAGCTCTGTCAATATTTCGCATAGAAGGTAGATATCACTTATTCCAGAGATCAGCTGAAAATATTTTGATTGTTATATGAGAGCTGTGTGGTGTTTTGTAGTTCATCACTGAAACACACAGACAAAAGCTGCGATCCAGGGCTGGATCCACTGAGGTCAGCATTTCCAGAATGAGTGTGTCGTATCTGAATAACAGTGCTGGTCCCGTTACAATGAAATGAGGTCATGAAACAGTGTCTGCTTTGCTACTCTGAGCATAGCATGTGCCATGTAGTGTTCAGGTGTCCTCAGCAATGTATACAGTCCGGAAATATCACATGACCAAACTGACACACTTTGACTTGAGTCAAGATTAGATTTAATATCGAGACTTAACTTAAACTGTATTCCAGAAGTGTTCATGACACCATGTTATGGAAAATACATTTACTATTAACCTGGTATACAGGGTGGCAAATTTGAGGATGTAGTCTTTGGGTTGGGGTCTAGCTTAGACAAGACTTTTTTGTTTTAATATGTAATGTTGGAATCTTGACAGTGAACTCTTTATGTCACAGAAAAAGCACTTTGGAGCGCCTGGACCATTAATTCACCTCGATAACAGGAGATCTGTCAAGGTAAACGTCTCCTTGTGATGACTCAATGATGTCAGTTGATTTTGAGAATGATGTCTTTGATAAATATCTGACTCAGTTTCACAGAAATCTATCTAAGAAGCTCAGCATTCATTATGACTGGATGGCTGCCAAAATCTATGAAAGGGCAGATTAACCTGAAAGGAATCAATGATGCAGAAACCGAGCTAATTTTCTCATTCTTGCTTTACGGATAAAGGATTTCTCTTCATTGTATCACTTAAGATAACTCCACACCCTGTTTTCATTTTTGCCGTTGTCTCTTGTTTCTTTTTTAGCAAAACCTGCTCGAGGACCAGACAGATGTTCTTTTTAAGCAGCGACCCCCCTCACGCAGGGATGCAGCAACTCTAACGGAGGACAGCAGGGGGTTGCGCAGGGCTGTGCGCCTCGCCGAGGTTAAGAATCTCTGCCCTGAGGAGGACGAGGAGCCGTCATCAGTACTTCCCAGGCGTCGTGACAGGCTGGGGAGGCCAGTGGACCAGGAGTCAGAGGAGGAGGAATACTTCAAAGACGAGCTGGAGCTGATGGAGGGCAGACGCCACAGGCCTTTAGGAGTTGATGCCAGTTACGAGAAGAGACGATTCAATAGGATCGATGGCAGGTACCTGATGGACATGATCTGTTTTCTGAATTTATATGTTCAGAGCACGTTATGAAATGACTAACTTATTGTTTGGGTCTGTTCCCAGAGAGAGAAGGGAGAATCCAGCAGGTGTTGCCAGAGAAGGGAGGAGATCAAGAGCACTGACCAAAGATGAGGACTTTGAATTTGCCACCGGCCTTATAATAGGTAAAAAGGACATTTTGCATAATAAGAAATGAAAGCATAGTTCCTGTCAGTGTTATTGGTTGATAAAGAATGAAGTTTGATTACTGAATACTACTTAAATTCAGATGACCAATCAAAGTCTCATTTCTGTCCCGTCTTTTCAGGAGCGGTCGACACGGAAGACGCCTTACAAAGGAGGAAGGAGCTGTACAGACAGGAACTGCAGGAGCAGATCGCTGAACAGCACAGGAACAAGAAGAGGTACGTTCTCAGTTATCCTTGTCCTTTTATGTACAATGTAACACCAAAAAAACATTTCACGACTTGGGTAGCTCCCATCCTGGCAACGCCTAACATGTCTGCCAAATCCTGAACCTCCTGGACGGGTATCATTCTTTGCTTAGCTTTTGTAAGTCTGTAAAACTACTTTGTGTGTGTATATGTGTGTATGTATGTGTGTGTGTGTGTGTATATGTGTGTGTGTCCTTGTTACAGGGAGAAAGATCTGGAGCTGAAAGTTGCTGCGACTGGGGCAAATGATCCCGAGAAACAGGTCAGCTGGAAACTGACAACTAACCCTCAAGAACCGTGTTCATTATCTTTTTGTGTATCTTCTGAATTTGATCTCTGTCTCACAAACCAGCCGGACCGAATCAGACAGTTTGGACTGAGCAGGAGAAAAGATCATCGGGTTTTGGAGCCTTCGACAGGCGAGAGCGAAACCTCCTCCAGAAGTCTGCCTAATAATGAGAAGGCGGGTGTCCGAGGCCGAGAGACACCTCCTCCTGTGCAGCCCCATGTGGCCTTCCAGTCCCCCGTGCTGGAGTACAGCTCTGCCCTGGAGCAAGGTGGCCTGTCTCCCAACAGCCATCCTGCTGTCCCCTCCTTCCCAAGAGCCATGGACACTCCCAGGTATTTCTCAAACCTCATGTGTGTCTATAATCAAGATTTCATTCTTGGTTGATTAAGTAAAACAGAATATTGGACAGAATACAACAGTGAAGCCAAAAAAACTCATCGTTTTGATAAAAAGCTCAATAATGAAGCAACTTAAAAACTGATCGATGCACACAGTGCCACAGAGTTGGTTAGTTTGGCTGAAGCGTTTTCATCCGACAGCTCACAGCTGTGCCAACTTGTGCCAACTCTCCCTGCAATATTTGCAGTGGAAATTCCAAATATGACTGTTTTGTAGACTCTTTATTGATGAACAGTTGTGGTTGAATTGTGTTTGTCATCTCCAGAATCCCCTTGTTGCCTCCTCATCCTCCTCCGACACTGAGTGAAGCCTACAGGGGCCCGTATGCAGATCCTCATCACTACTACAGCACCAGAAACCTGCTTGACCCACACATGGCCTACTGTAAGCGCTGCTTTCTTCTGTTTTTAAATGGAGGCATGTATGCTGTATGTGTTCATCATCATGATTTTAAAATGTGTTTTTTTTTTTTTTTTTTTTTGGTCCAGATGGTCACTTACCTGTTCCTGGTGCTGGCCCTCCCATGTCCTACTGGAACGTACCACCGGGGGGAGCTGTGCTCAGCCCTCACAGCCCGCACAGTCAGCACAGTGGAAGCAGCTTCCCGGAGCCTCCCATGCAGTAAATATCTCCTCTTCACTTTTAGTGCTTTGGCTTTGAAAGCAGGGTTATGATGTCCCATTAAGAGAGAATAATGACACGCCGTAACGACAGGACAAAGATGACGGTCAGATCTGAACGGTGTGATTGTGCTGCTCTTCTGACAGGCCGAGCAACGAGGCTGCTACGGTGGACTCGCGGGTGAGGGCTTTCCCTCCAGAGAGATCCAGATCAACCAGGGACAGGATTATGAGCTACAGGGACGCTTTGAAACAGCAGGTAGGTTCAACAAAATGTCTAAATCTACATTTAAAAGGACCGCCTCACACGACCAGGATCGGTTCAACAGATAATCATCCCTGCTGCTGGTTTTGTTGGAGGAAAGTACACAATCAAATAGTTGCAGATAACTTTTTATTTTGAATTTTCACTGCATCCTAGTCTGTGATATGTTGACAGGAAGCTTCCAGGAGAGAGAACAGCGAGCTTTACAACAAGGTAAAAGTGATCTAGTTAAGACCCAGAAGTGTAGTGTAAGTTACGTTACACCCTCCTTCTCCTCTTTAAATTGCTGATAGAGTCGGCAGTAGAAGTGTTTGTGAGATCGCCGCAGCACCACCTCAATCCCATCCCAGTCCTCCATCTCGCTCCTCTAGCTGCTCTGTGAGACTGAAACAATCCACCGCTCCCCTCAGCTTTTATTCTGCGTGAAATGATCAGTGCAGGCTGACACAGAGAAAGATGCACTTTGGTTGTCGAGTTGATGTTGTAACTTAATTCTGTTACTGTTGTTCAGTCAGCCACTTGTCAATATTAGGACACATTTCAACAAATTTGCATGTTTAGAGTTTCAGGCACAATTCCTTTTTGATATTCAGGATTTGTGGTGACTGAAACTCAGTTTCACCCTTGTGAGACATATACATGTTTTTAAAGCGGATATTTGAAAGGTAATGACTGTTGGCTTGAGTTCTTTACACAATAAACATCTTTATAAATTTGTCTGAGTAATATGGCTCACTGAAAGAGCGGCACAGTTTATTTAGATCACGGCGTAACTTGGAGATGATTGTACGTGCTGCTGATGGAAATATTTCTTATCGTTTCTTGGAGAAACATTTGTTACTTGAGGATTTACTGGAAAACATTGTAATGCAGATCCAGGAGCAACAGGAACGGAGGCTTCTGGAGCGGGAGGAGACGGAGCGTTACGAAGCCCAGCTGGAGGCCGACATGAAGAACCACCAGCCCTGGGGTCGAGGTGGTGGAGGAGCCCCGCTCAGAGACAACACTGGAAAGCTTATCGGTATGTCACAGCACATTATAATCCTCCTGCAGGATAATTAAACATACTCTTGTGTCCTCAAATGATAACTTCTTTCCTCCTTTTCTTGTGACCAGCTGACCTCAACCAGATGCACAAGCTGAACGAGGAAGCCTACAGCAACCCGGAGCAGTGGCAGAGGAGGACCACGGCCGCCGTGACGACCCACCGGGCAGAGCTGCCTGACCCCAACGAGAGGGTCTCTGGTACTGTAGCAGAGTGCAGTATCCATGACTCTAGTGACAGGCTCTCTGGTACCGTAACCACCTTCATTCTCAACCTTTAGCAGTCTTTCGCAACATAGAAAATATGTAGAACAGGTTTTCTGGATGGAGCTTTGATCAGAGGCACCACAGCATGGCAGTAAAGATCTGTGCTGCATGTTCTCACACCAAAGGAACAAAACAAAACGTGCTCTGGTCCAGCTCACGGTGAATCTCTCGTTTCTTTTTTAGGTTTCACCCATGTCCAAGCCCCACAGTTTGCCAGAGGCAATGTGTTCGCCAACCAGCCCACCCAACAACAGCTCCAGGAGCAGGACAAGTACAAAGCTTACCTCAAACAGCAGGTACCGCTTCAAACAGCAGGTTGTACCTCTGCTGGCTGGATCGCATCTGTCTTGTTGAGCATCGTTTCTGCTGGCAGCCGACTGTCCTTTGGACACACTGTTCTCCAGAAATGTAGCTAGATGCTTGTAGAATAGAGCAAACAGATGTGAGCTTACCAGCACATAGCCTTCCAGTCTGCAAGTGCAATGTTGATTTGGGGTTTGTGCTCATTAATTCACGGCGTCTCACTAACCTGTGCTTTGTCTACAGATTGACGAGAAAATGCGCAAAAAGGCTGAGGAGAGGGAACGGACGAGACAGGAGGAGGAGAAAGAGGAGAAGAGGCTGGCAGAGCAGAGGGCTCGAATACAGAGGGAGTACGAGGAGGAACAAGACAGGAAGAAACGAAAAGAAATGGAGGTTAGAAGTCACGGGCAGAGTTTACACCTGGTTTTAATAATTGAAGTTAAATAAGACGTTAAAACGACTCCTATCTTTTCCCCTTTCACCTCCGTCTTCCTCTTTCATCCGTCGCTGCCTCGCTCTCTCTCTATCTCCTCGCTGTCTCTCAGCAAAAAGCCAAGAACGAGGAGCTGATTCACCTGGCCGAACAGAGGAAGAAGGAGGCCGAGTGGAAGAAGAAAGAAGCGGAAGAGAAGGAGAACGCAGTGCTGAGGAGGCAGTACGAGAGGGAGAGGCAGGCTCGGGTGGAGGAGGTCGGTGCACTGACAGCTTGAGCTGATGGGGGGATAATTTGTCAGGTGTAGTCCTCTGATCTCAGACAAAGAGTTTAAATTAAATGAAGAACTACAACCATGAACCCAGTGATCTTTGAAATCAAACATCTGCAGCTCATCTCCAGTTACTCTAGAACACCCAGAGTGGCTGAAAAACATCAAGTTGAATTTTGTTTCAGCACCGTTTTTAAACTTTCATGTCGTGAATCGGTGGCTGCTGTGTGTTCTCAGGTCCACAGGGAGGCCTCGCCTCCAATCCCGACTCTGCAGAAGAAACACGGACAGCACCAGTACACTCCCAGGCCCCCCACTGTTGACAGCCAGCGTTCCTCTGCCCCACTCTCTGTGAGTCACACACACACATTTGACAAAGACGTCTTCTTTGTATCGAGGAGAACATTTTTCTCAGCCATGTCTTCCCTGGATAAATAAAGTTTAGTGATGTGTGTCTTTCAGGAGCGTTCCTTGTCTGGTCTTCAGTCCCCTCCTGTCCCCGCTCGAAGAAATCAGCTCCGAGCCGCAGGTTCTGCATCAGGTGAGCAGCTAAAAATACCAGCAAAGATTCAGTGCACGAAATCTGCAGCGTCTCAGTGTTTGGTTCAGGCTGTCTGTTTTTTAAATGTCAAACTTGTTCCACAGTGTTTCCCGTCTGTAATACATGATGATTATCTGCTAGTTGAAGCTTACAGAGCATTAGTATTGGTAGTGTGAACGCTGTACGTGTGTGTGTGTGTGTGTTTAGGCGTTCAGCACGACGTGTTCACCGAGCTGTCAGCTCTGCGTCGGCAGCTTCGCAGTGAGCAAAAACTTCTGGAGGGTCGTCTGCAGCACGGAGACTGGGAGGAATTGGAATCTCCTCTGAGTGACAGGTCAGACCCGCACAGACGCATCACTCTCACTGCAGCAGTTATGTTTTTCACAAAATGCAGCAGCTGGTGGAGATATTTCGACATGTATAGGTGCCTTACCTTACCTTCAGTGCTGAGACAATACGATTGGTAGTTTTGGCTCCATCGCTGTACGTTACACGCTCTTCTTTGAGTCCTAACCAGTGGTAGTTGTACATCAGGCACATCCCTGACATGACCCACACGTCTCTGAAGAGCCGCTATCTTGGCAGTCCTTCCTCTCCCCACTAATCCAAAAACAGGCAAAGACTTGGATCATGGGTGGAGCTGAGTCAGCCACCTGTCATCAAAGTGGCCATGCTGTTAATGTTTAAAGTTAATGTTTAACTTTAAGCCTTAATATAATTTGACTAGGTGAGTTAGCTTTAGAGACCAGGCTGTAAACATGGACATTTTAACATGGGGACTTATGGAGACTGACCTTGTTTTGTAGCCAGCCTCATGTCGTCTGCAGTTTTTGGCACTTCACAGCCACAGAGGTCGCCGCTTGGTTGTATCCCAGGAGGCACCTGTGCAGTTGCTTGTGTTCACATGGACAGATTTTGGAGGAGCTCATTTGAAAATGAGGAAAAAATGTTCAGTCAGCAGGAACGTGTAAACTGAGGGCAAGCAAGAGAGTTTGAAACCGTTTAAATGAAGGTTCAGATGGTCTAACTATATCGCTACTTGGTACGCCATGATTTAAACTGTTTACAAGTATCAGTGTATGTGTCTGCCTTGTCCAGACAACGTGAGCGCCCCCCGGTGGACGTGTTTGACATGGCCAGGCTGCGGCTCCAGGCTCCAGTCCGAAGGCTCAACTCCAGAAACACAGAGCCCAGAAACCTGCTGCGGATCCACGACTCCCTTCAGCTCAAATACTCAGGTAACACACTCAGGTCCGACAGACGTCACGCATGCCAACATTACAGACTGTGACCGCTCTGTGTGTGTGAGGCAGACGGTGAGTCCAGGCTGGGCTTCAACGAGGTTCCTAAGGTGGAGGAGGTGGGTGTGGCCAGCAGCAGGAGGAGGCGGGACTACAGGGATCCATATCAGCCGTTCAGCAGCCAGCGGTCCACGGCGCAGGATGGTCAGAGCTCCTTTATTTCAGATTTCTTTGTGATGGAACAGTGTTTTGTCTCACTAATATTAAGCTGTGACCACAGTTGGTTTATGTTAATTGGCAATGTGGATGCTGAGGAAGAATATGTGTTATATGATGAATTAATGAAATTCAATCCAACAATCTGCCTCTGTGTTCACGCCTGATATTAATAAGCCATGGAATGACATCATTCATTTTCAATTCACTTTACGTAATGAAAGGAAAGTGAGCTACTGCTAAAGTGTAGAGCTTTTTCCTCTATTGAAGCTGCAGGAAGACGTAGAGTTAGTGACTTTTATTTCATAAGAACGTGGTCACACTGTGTGTGTTTCTTTTACCTGTGACTTGAACCACACACGCGCTCGTTTCCGTGTTCAGATACGACGTCCAGATGCAGATCACATGTTTATTAAGTCCTCCTTGTGTTTCAGATTATTTTGACGTGTCTCCACCACAGCAAAATGATTACCAGGTGAGTTTTGTACTTCAGCTCCAATCATTTCAGCTGCTTTACACAAACTGTATGACTCACCTGTAACAGCTGCAGTGGAATCGTGAACAGAGTTGTTTGTTTTGCAGAGGAGTGCGATGGCGGGGTCTGCGAGAGGATCTCTGCTGGAGTCTGAGAGCGCTTTTATTGGTAAGACCGACATGATGCAGATGTTCTAATATAAAGATGTGCAACGTTTTGTCATCTTTCATCATTGAGGTGCAGACACTTGACACTCAAAACTCTTGGCGTGACTACAGCAGTGTCTCCTCTGAGTCTGTGTAGTTGAGATGCCCAAGGCTTATTTTGGGTGTGTGTGTGTGTGGAGACCCCCTAGGCGATGCCTTTCTAGTGCCGCGTACCCCAGAGCTGGAGAAATCCCCTCTGCTGTCAGCCAGGGAGAGGAGGAGGCGGAGAAATCCCCTCTGCTGTCAGCCAGGGAGAGGAGGAGGCTGGCCAAGCAGTCACAGCGCCCCCAGGTATGCTGCTTTACACAGTTTCTAAACAACCAGCAGCCATGTGGCCTGTGAGTTCAGTAAGGAAGCTACAACCTGATTTCCGTGCCCTCGGGTTGCTTCAGGATCGAGCCGCTTCCAGCCAACACGATGACCGACTGCATCAAGAAGCGGAGGCTGGCTGCGAGGGGCGGAGCCGAGACGGGACGGGTCGTCGTCATCGTGGCAACACAGCCGGTACCAGTTGACGTGTCCAACAAAACTGAAATAATTAATATTAATTATTAATAATAGAGCAGCAGGACTGATCGGAGTGTTGTCATAGATGTCAAATTGTTACGTTAATGGGTTTTCAAACCCCAGGGGTCATTAAACACATCCTGCATTCACATCACCATGGAAACGGCTGGTTCTAGTTGGACAAAGAATATTACATTTTCTTTCTGCAGGAAATATTTGTTTACATATTAAACAACGCTTGTTCTGTCGCAGTGTGATACTGTAATGCAAACGACGAGGACAGGTTCACTCTCTGTCTCGCTCCTCCTCGTCTCCAGGCCCAGTCGATCTGTCCGATGACGACGACTCTTCCCCTCGCCGGTTTTCTCGCCACAGTCTCAACCTCCAAAGCTCTAAAGAAACCGTCGCCACGGATCCCTGGATGCGACCAGGAACGTCAGACGCACTGAAATATTTGGACCGACCATCGAGGAGGGATCGGCTCACGACGTCGTAATAATGACACTTAATGTACTTTAAATTATTGTTTACATCAGAGAAGCTCTATCTGAGATCATGCTGAGAACTCACTACTTTTTGTTTACATGCATTTCCTATTTTATTAATATAAAATTATCTTTTAAATAAATTATATTTTAATGATATGAACTGTGTATTTTAATTCTTTCCTTGGACAATCCATAAAAGCCTGAAATTAACAAAACCTTCAACACATTTTTCAACACACGTCCTTCCACCTTTTGGTCTCTTTTGTAATGCCGGTTGCCGCATTGGTTAGCTCCGGTTCTAGCATGACGCTGGCTCCACCACCTGTGAACATTCCCCTACGCCACCGCTTTTCCTAATGGTCCAAACACTAGCCTGGTTCTCTGAGCTCACAGTTTCAGCACTCCAGCAAACAAACTGCCCTAATATTCACTAACAGCGGCTACATTTCATTGTCTGTGAGGAAACTGTAAATCAGAGAGCTGAGTCATCTGATTATAGAGTGTAGCAACAATACACAGTGAGTAGGCAGGTGTGGATTTGGGTTTAAAGTACAGCTTTAAAAAAAAAACCTGTGTGGCTGTCAACTCTTCGTCCTGTTGTTTGAGATACTTCATTTATAAGTTTTACAGTATTTGAGGCTTCCTGCTGTCAAACAGCAAATGTTCTCGTATCCCAGCAAAATCTTGCTCAGTCAGTCTCCACGCAGTCGTTACATTATTCACTGTGTGAGCAGCTCCGGGATTAGTCTCACACAGCATGAATAATGTTCTTTTCGGTGAAAACCAAGACTTAAAACTGAGTTATTGAGAAAACATACGTGAAACCATTTAAGGCTGTATTTTTTTCCCTCTGCCCGTGGGAGCCCGACTTCTGCATCATCCGCTGAACCTGAACAGGTGAAAAGTAGAAAATGAAAAGCTGCCGAGCCTGTGATCATTTGTCCTCCGGGGGTTTCATTCTGTTTTATGTTTACCATCAAATCTGATGTTGGAATTCTCCCACTGGAACATGAGCAAAATTGGAAAATATGGATCACCGCCGCCGTAAAGGAGAGAACTCCTCTTGATCGCTCTCAAATCTTTATTTGGACAGCAGCTAACAAGTGTGATGACTCTGGCGAGGTGACTGAGTTTTGGATTTGATGCAGTGACTGCACAGACTGGAGTGTTTGTTGTGCCTAATGAGGCTTTAGAGCATCGTGGTGGCTGAGCTGGCAGCTGACGACGCTCCTCCATATGAAAGTTGGATTGTAATGTGTGGATGAGAAGGTTGGAGGCTGTACGTTTGAGTCTACACCTCTCTCTCTGGCCTCCAATCGTTTCTCATTCTCCTTCCATTGTCTTTGTCCCTCTGTGAACCATCACTCTCTGTTCTCTCTCTCATTCATGCTCTCTTGCTTGCACACACACACACACACACACTTGTTCAAACTCTCTCTTTCCTGCCTGGATGAGCACTGTCGCTCTCTCTCTCGCTCCCTCTGTCTGTATGAGTGATGACCTTCTCCAGCATTGGATAGGAAGGAGGATAGAAGCCATCTAAACTCTGCTACGCCCCCATTACTCAACCAGACACCCCAGTGTCAATATACCTACACACACACACACACAATCCCACTCAGCATTACACTGACTCAGGAAGGCCACAGCAGCATAGCATGTCTAGCAACTTCATCCAAAAATTGATTGTCCAGGCAAAAAAAAAAATAAATAAATAAAGTTCCTCAGTTGGTTGAATTTATTGCTCCAAACTAATTTTATGGTCTTTAACTTTCCAGCAGCCCAACACCCAAAACACAAGAGGGGAACAGGAAGCTGCACTTTTCTTCTCAGCGGACTTCACACTTTTCATGCATGTAGATTCTTTAAAAATGTCACATTACACCCGTTACTAGTCACGGGGAGCCGGTTTATAATGCCTGCTGTACTGATCTGACACAAAGTCCCCCGTACCTCATGGAGGAACAGTCCTAATACTTAAGTTCACATCCCTTTTAGCTACTTTAAACACAAGACTGACTTCCTATCAACTTGCATATATGTTACAGCGAACTATTTACTTGGAAGTCCACAGTTTACTCTCCTTTCAGCTCTGTATTGCTCTCCACTAACTCCTAATAAGCTCTTTGTGAAATGTTCTATCCTTAGGTTACACAAGGTCACGTGTGGGCCTTGAGGTCCTCTGCAGTGTTAATTGTTTGGCTTTGAGAACAGTAGGTGCCAGTCTGTCTCAACACTGTGGTGTCCAGGGTCGAAGAGACCTATTGCTGCCTTCCCAGACATAATAGATAGCTTGCCGTTCATGTTCCAATCTGTGTAAACAGACATCTGTGTCTCCAGACTAGAATATGCTGACAATAACACCTGCATGGGTAAAGACATTCTCTTTGACTAATTCTGGGCGTGTAGTATTTGTGGTGTTATCTTTGGGTTTAAAGTCGATCCACCAAGATGAGTTCGTCAGAATGTGAGATCGACTCAGGCACTTCTGATGAACTTTGAGAGTGTCTCCAATTCTCCTTGGCCAAGCATCAATAAATAATATAGCATAAGACATCAGAGGCTCCTGAACACTTTCTTCCTTCCTGACCTCACCATTGACCTTTGACTTCAGCTGTGTTCTGCAGCTTGTCTCTAACTTTTACTTGGCCAGTACTGAACTGCAGGCAGACAGTGTGCGGTAGGTTCATCGGAGCTGGAAGCATCACTGATGTGAGCAGTAAAGGTGAACCAAAACCAAAACAATGAGCTGAAAGACACTAAAATGCCAAGTAGAGCTGAAGGTAAACTACAGAGGTCTCTGTGAGTGACGCTTTACATGTTATACATATGGTCATTTGATCCCTTGTCAATATAAAAACATTACCGCAGCTTTAACATGGTGATCAAATTAGTTTTTAGGCCAACAGGCCTCAACAAAAAGTAGTTCAGTGACACTAGAAGCTTAAATCTACGGGTATGGACTCAGCTGGTAGTGAATATCTGTTTTAATTTCCTTCTGCTGTCTGCAGAAACATTTGAATATCGTCTTTTTTTTCAGCGTCATTTTGTTTCACTTCCCAATAAACCACCATGTTAGCAAAAGGAGACAGACAGTCGCTCTTTACAGCCTCACTGTGCTGGTTGCGTTTCATACTTAAGCTGAGCGATTTGTCAACATTACATTCATTTTGCTCAGATTTCCTCTCCATTTACCTACTGAAGGCAGTATTGCCCCTCCATTGCCTCAGAAATGACTGTGGAATACATCTCTGTGTCCGCTGTAACTGTATCTATGAGTATTTATGTGTGTGAGAGAAAACACAGCCTGTGTAAATGACTTCGCTGCTTGTCTTGGACAGCGTGCAGAGGATCCCATTCATTTCAGTCGGCGTTATAAATCCTTGATAAGGCTAATGAACGCCATAGCTCACTTATGCTAATCAGTCTCTTGAATTAGCCTGCCACTGGAGCGGCCTATTAGTGCAGATCACAGTGTAATGGATGGTATTAGGGCTGCACTGCCCACTATGGCTTATGTGTGTGTGTGAGTTTGTGTGAGTTTAATGAGTCAAGTGTCTCTGTTTGGGGGGAAATCTGTGATAATGAAGCATAAAAAATGTCCAAAATTCATAAAAACAAGACACACACAAAAAAAATCATATCCTTATAATTATATTCTATGTCACTGACAAGTTGTTTTTTATTTTAAGATTCTGTTTCTAAGGCCACTGGAGGTGAGTATTGTCATTGTCTGGTCACTGGATGGCAGTAGTGTATTACACAGGACACCAAACTTCTCACATGAGGCAGGCTGGGCTCGTTTCAGTAGCCACAGTTGAGCATGATTAAAATATATTCAGATTGAGACTGTGATCTCTGCTCAAAGTGTATCACACTTGAAAATTTTCCAAAACTTCTTTGTTTCTTTGCCTTTTTTCCTTTTTTTTTCTTTCCTCCCCTCCCTCTGATCCACCTCAAGTTCAAGCCAGGAGGCATCAGACTAAATTTTGGATCAATTGTTTGATCATTCCATACAACATCACTGCTACGCCCAATTTAGCTGACACACACCCACGCACACACACACACACACACACACACTTGTGCGGCCTATCCCTTATGTTACCTCTGGGATGTAGCTGACAAATGACAGCGCTGCTCGTCTGCCAACCCCGAGTCTCTTGCTCGGCAGGGTGTGTGTGTGTGTGTGTGTGTGAGTGTGTGTTGCTGGGAGAAAAAAAAAATCGCTGAGGGACACAAGGAGATGGGTGGAACGCGTTGGCAAGATTCCTTCTTTCTGATTGGTTGAAGTGAACATCCTGCAGAGTTATGGATTTTTGACAGAAAAGATACTTTGCTTTGGCCATGTTGCTCAGCAGACTATGAAAAACAGAATATGTTTTTTTTTTCCTGTCCAAGTACAAACCAAGTATTTGTAAATCTGTTATTTGGCCATTTTCAGATTCTCCCAGTGGGGTACGGGAAAGCAGCAACACATGAGAGGAGAACAGAAGGAGAAGAAGCTGAGAATAAGGCAGGTTAAAGCTGCATAAGGTGAGACCTTTAGTCGAAGATATGAGTCTTATCAGCAAAGAAAAGCTGGCGGTTGCTTGGTGGTTAACTTAAGCCTAATGTGGGCAACACAACTTGGCTACGGTTTGCTGATAAGAGGCAAAGATCTGCGACAAATGTTGGCGTGGAATCGAAGCTTTGGTCGAGTGTTTCCAAGACGAGTCTTGACCACAACAACACCTACTCAGGAAAGCATGCTGGGGGCATTCGGATCAAGCGGCACCCTCCGGTGTTCTGGGAAATGAAGTCAATGCGGAAGTACTACAAACTGTAATTCCTTGAGCAGCCGCTTGAGACCTCCATAAGTGCCAAATCTACGAACTCCACAGCAGATATTTCACCTACTTAAACGATATTAAGGCTTAAAGTTGCGCATAATTAACAGTGTGACCACTTTGATTGACAGGTAAGTGCTGTTATAGATTACTTATTAAAGCACCCAGGCATCATTCGGCCCGCCTCAGGTCCGTTGTTGATTCAGATCAGATGCCTGCCTGGACCACCTCTACGGGCTCCTTTCAAAGTGAAAGAGCAGCGGTTCTGCTTCAACCGTCTTCCGGATGTCCAACCTCCCTGCAAAGGAAAGTCATTTGGGCTACTTATACCCACAATCTCATTGTCGGGGGAGAGTTGGAACATAAATCAACAGGTAAATTGCAAGCTTCCCCTTCAGGCTCAAGTCCCCATTCACCATGACAATCTTGCACAATTGCTGCACCAATTTGACTGTCGACCTCTTGGTCCCCGACATCCCCAAGAGAGGTCACATTCCACATCCCTGAAGCCAAGGTTTTCAGCACACCTTCACCTGCTGCCTGATTGGCAGCATACCCTACCCTTAGGCTTAGTCTTGCAGGTGGTTGGCCCCCATATTTCAGACAAGGCTGACTGCATCATAGCCTGAAACAAGACGTGCTTGTAGCTGGATCTTCTTGAATTTCCAGTGAGATCTCAACAGGCTTGCTTGTTGTTGCTTGTTGTTGCTCAGCATTACAATCATTCAATCAATCACCAGTCACAAATCCCACCAACTGCAATATCTTGTGGAGAATACAGAGGAATAGATGTGTAGGTTGTGCAGCTTGCAGTCTGCTCCAGCTCTCCTGCAGACTGTCTCTAGTTTTACATTCCAACAGCACAATGTTTTCATGTGTTATTCTTCTTGGTTTCACACCCATCTCCTGGCACAAGTCCGATCAACCAATCAGCTTCCTTCACGTGAACCCACGCAAAGCTTTGTTTGGGAGATTTGGGAGGTGTGCATGTCGGCTCCACTGCAAGCTTCTGTGATCTACCCTCACACCATAACACCCTTCCCTGCGAGGTTTGCAGAGACGTTTAGGAGTATCATTCCAAGCCTCAAGTTTACAGACTACAGGCATGTCAACCTGCTTCTTCAATGCTTCAGAGAAAAAAAAAGACCCATCAAAAGGCTGAGAATACTACATGAGGTATATCACCCTCTTGTTCTGTCCACGTGGAACCCAGGAGAAGAAAGACAGTTCTAGTGTTTTTATGGATGTCAGCATTCAAATTTGACAACCTCTTTCATCATATTGCTCCTTTGAATAGCCAGGACGACAAAAAACAAAAAAAGGCTAAACCCTGGTGCTTTCCTCTTAGCAGCTGGCTGTCAAGTCACAAGTGCACTCCAATGAATTGCTTGAAAACCCACTTCTTTTATTGTTGATACTGTAACACAATTTTCCCAGAAGTGTATTCTGCAGCTCTTGCATGATGCACTTGTCACTTATCACATGTTACAATCTTAATTATAAATGTTGCCGAAATGCCACTTAAAGGCTTCAATCATCAGTTTTCTGCTGAACTGGGGATTCACCTCGCTCGCAAAAATAAAGTTCCAGGAAGCGGAACATCTTGAACATAGGGACAGAGGATGTTACTGTAGGTGAGGAGGAAGTAGGTTGAGGAAGTACATCTGATATACCAGCTCCTGTCTGAGTGAAGGCTGTGGAGAGCAGTGGAAGCCAAAGCAGGCGAGATCAGGTGGAAACACGCTTTAATTAGTAGACTGAGAGATGGCCATAGTTCTGTGTGTGTGTGTGTTTGTTTGATGGTTTTAATTAGTTGAAGTGTAAGATGAAACACAGAGGAAAATCAACAAAGTGGCATCTCTATAAAGGTTAACAACCACCCACCTTCTTCTCTCTGTCCTCTCTGATCCTTTCTTCCCGAGTGTTCATCGCGGAGGGGGAAGGCGGAAATGAGAAAGAGAGACTCGGAATGAGAATGAGCATGAAAAGACACACAAGAAGACGGAGTAACTCACTTTAATCAAAGCAGCAGCTCAAAGTGCCATCAGCTTTATTAACTCCAAACACAACACACACACTCACGCACAGAAGCATTGAATTCAATTTGTATGCTTTCGAACAAGCATGTTGTTTGGAGGCATACAGATTGCATTTTGCCCTCTAGAAACAAGGGAGAGATTTAGTTTCAAGCCTGTGTCTCGCTGCTGCAGATTACAGGTAGAGGCACAAAGATTACTGTGAAACTAAAATTGAGTGTCTAGTTTCTGATGTCTCGCCTGCGGCCTGAATCACCAAAGGGATTTTTTTCTTTTTTGCCTCTTTCTACTTCACTGCAAAGGTTGCTTTAAGATCATTTCGGTGGTGACAAAAAAGGAGATTGATAGAACAGTTATGAGACAGGATGATACGCGACCTGATTTAGTCTGCCGAGCCTGTAGCGCAGAGACAAGAGTAAAGGGGACAAGGATTCAAAGTTTTTCATGTGTTTGTGGTTCCCGAGAGCTACATCACACACGGTAGACTTATGGTGGAGTTATACACACAACATCACATTCTGTCATGATAACTGTTATGGAATTTTCTATCCTTAGGTCACGTGTGGGCCTTGAGGTGTTCCTCAGCCGTATTGTGTTTGGCTTTGGTTGAGAACAGTAGGTGCAGTCTATCTCAACACTGTTGTGGCCAGGGTCAAAGAGACCTATTGCTGCCTCCATAGACATAATAGATAGCTGCCATTGACGTTCCAATCTGCAGACATCTGTGTCTCAGACTAGAATTGTGACATACAACCCTCCATGGTAAAGACATTCTCTTGACTAATTCTGGGCGTGTGTGTAGTATTTGTGGTGTATCTTGGGTTTAAAGTTGATCCACCAGCATGAGTTGGCAGAATGTGAGACCGACTCAGGCACTTCTGATGAACTTTGAGAGTGTCTCTAATTCTCCTTGGCCAGCTCAATAAATACTAAGCATAGACATCAGAGGCTCCTGAACACTTTCTTCCTTCCTGACCTCACCATTGACCTTTGACTTCAGAAATTTCTCGACAACACTGTTTAGCTGCTAAACGTCTCGCTGTGTTCTGCAGCTTGTCTCTAACTTTTACCTGGCCAGTACTAAACTGCGGGCAGACAGTGTGCGATGGGTTCATCGGAGCTGGAAGCATCACTGATGTGAGCAGTAAAGGTGAACCAAAACCAAAACAATGAGCTGAAAGACAGGAATAAAAAGATTCTCTTTGACTAATTCTGGGCGTGTAGTATTTGTGGTGTTATCTCTGGGTTTAAAGTCGATCCACCAGCACGAGTTCGGCAGAATGTGAGACCGACTCAGGCACTTCTGATGAACTTTGAGAGTGTCTCTAATTCTCCTTGATCAAGCGTCAATAAATAATACAGCATAAGACATCAGAGGCTCCTGAACACTTTCTTCCTTCCTGACCTCACCATTGACCTTTGACTTCAGCAATTTCTCTACAACAATAACAGAGTCTGTTACTAAATAGCTTTTATCTGAGCTGGCAGTATGACAGTCAAACATTTGGTTCAGAGTGATATATTGTCAATTAACTATTAAAGAGGGCTGCAACTATCATTATTTATTATTGATTCATCTGTAAATCATTACCTCAAGTAGTTGTTTGGTCCATAAAATGCTGATTACTGTTCCCCAAAGCCTAAAGTAACGTCTTCAAATGTCTGTTTTGTCCACAATGCAAAGATATTCAGTTTACCGTCATAGAGACTAAAGCAACAGGATATAATGAATTTTTAAAAGCTTTAAAAGTTTATTATCAAAATAGTTGATAGACTAAATCAACAACTAATCATTGCAGCTCTAACTGACACTTTGTACGGATATTCATGGTGCTCAGAGGATGAACCCTATGACTTTGTTAATCTCTTGACTTTTCATTCAGTGCCAGCAGGTCAAAGTTTCATTTTTTTTTTCAGTGAACTGTCTCAACATCTACCTTCCTGTTCTGGCATAAAATTTGGTTCAAGCATTAATGGTTCCCAGAGGATGTCTCCCAGTGATTTTGATGACCAGATACATTGAACATTCCCATCCTTAGCAGTACAGTTACTGACCGTTTTACAGTGGCTAGTTTCACAAACTTTCATTAGAAACAACTGGGATACACAGAAAATTTGCTGTTAGTGGTGAATGGCGCTGAACCGACCAACTCCCTCCTCGGCCTTCATCCTATAGGGAATAATAACTGACTAATAGGGAAGGGGCAAGCATTGCTTTTCACTTTCCCCACCCAAATTTATCCTTCCCGTCTGGGGAATTGAACAGATGACCTTTCAGTCTCACATTTAAAGCCCAGCAGTTTTTGGGGTTACTGACTCATTTTAAAACAGGCAGTCAAATTCATCTCAATGCACTGAAGAGACTCATTGCACGCTTGGATTTCCAGTGTAAGTGTGTGAGAGGTGGTAAATCTTGAATAAATGAACAGCAGCTTGGTCCCGCTGCTCTCTCTTTTTTAGCCTCTGCTCTCCCACTGTAAATGTTAATGCAGTTAATTGATTTTTAATCAGAAAGAGATTAGAAACACTGGCAAATGACGGCTGCGGACATGTATTAAATCTTAAATCCATCCTTTTCCTTCAGACCTAAATGAACCGCTCTTGTATCTTCAATGCAAATGATCTTGTCACAGGAATCATGTCATCTTTCGAGCATGTTAAAACCCCTGATCGTGGTGGAACTCCTCTGGAACGGTTAGCTCATTGATTAAAAGATTTTGTGCTTGTTTTGAAATCCATTTGAAAACTGATGTGCATCTAAAAAGAGAGGTTAAACGGACATCCTCACAGTGTGGTGGAGAAGGCAACGCAGGGTAGTATGGAGAACAGAGGGAGAAACGACCCGGGGCGACCCTCAAAACTAATCCCTCGCCTGCAGCCTCAAAGACTCTTTTATCAGGCCTGGAGAGATGTCTCTGTGAATGTGTGTGTGATTGCTGTCTGCTTCTGTATCTTTTCCCATTTGTATTTTCCCATCCTGTTTTTCTGTATTATGGTTACTGACATTTTTTTTCCGGCAGACTGAAAATCTCCTTTTTTTTTGTCACACCATGGTAGACGTTATAGAAAACAAACATGGATGGTTCACTCTGTAATATATTTAAGTGCAATTGTCCAGCTGCATGTTTGGGAGGTTTGTATGTTTGTGTGTGTGTTATTTGGCCTGTGAGGGTAAGTGTGTGGATTTTACTGCTGTTTTATAGTCCATTACGAACCCATTACAACAGTCTCATGGCTGCATTCTCTTCCTTTTTTATTTGGATTCTCTTCATGGCGTTAAGTAGCTAAATAATGATAGCAGCAGAAGGGGCAGCAGTTTGAGCTGCTGCACAGTTTTTGATACAGGAGACATGAATTCTAGCAGAAAACCAGAGAAAACTAAACTTAAAAACGTCTGAATAAAACCTCTGAAACCAATTCCTCCTCTTCTCTCCGCTCTGTATTGCAAAAATTAGATATTTCTGCAAAGCTTCGTATCTGTGTGGAGGCAGAAGCGTCACAGAAAGAAGTGTACTGTTGTAGAGAATGATTGTTTCGAACAAACTGTATGTTGATAATCACTGAGAAGTTCTGATGTTCTGATATATATTTTGACAGATTTTGTTGGTCACTATTAAAATCCCATGTTACTGGATAAGACAATCGAATATGACCCATGAAGGCCAGTGTGAACCCTGATTTCGTTAATGTTCAAACTGATGAAGTTCATTGTTTTTTTCTGAATTTGATGCAACAAATGTTGTGAAATGCTCGAAAAAACACCTGTTTGTAATCTTCCACAGGTCAACGGGATCTTTGATAAGAGGTGATATATCATGAATCGATATGAAAGGGGCCTCCTCGAAAGGATGGGGTGAGATTTGACACTGCATGGACAAGTAGACCAACAGTTGAAGAAGAACGTTTCTCAACTCTCATCATCTACTATCTATAATATCCTTCAGAGAATCCAGAGAAATCTCTGCACGTAAAGAGCGAGGTCAAAAACCAACGTTGAATGCCCGTAAAAACTCACAGGGTTGTGTTATGTGTGGCCAGGTTTTGGGAGTGTTTTTGGGGCTGCTGTTCTCCCTCCGGTCCGCCCTCGTTGTTCCTTCCTCCACAGGTGGAAGTCAATTTGGTAATCAGGGAGGGGTTAAAGAGGAGGAGGAGGGAGGCGGCACTCTTTTACTCTGGGGCTGCAGCAGCAGAGGAATGTTTGCATTTCTTTTGAGCTGAGTTAACCCTTTTAATTTACCCTGTCTGTGATGGTGGAGTTTGTTATTTTATTTTGAGTTGGGGACCTCCAGTAGTCCAGTTTGTCATTTTGTGTTAGGGTAGGTAGGTTTTTCCTAGTTAGTGGGGAAGTTCAGGATGCGACGGCCCACAGCGTGGCCGGCCCTGTGTTTCTGTCTCTTTTGTTTCTTTTGGCTGGGGTCTCCATCTCTTTTGGTTCATTACTTTATGGGTTAATTTATTTATTTTTCTTCTCTTCCCTAGTGGCAACTCACTAATAAAGAATCTTTTCTTTTGCAAACCTTAAAACTTTTGTGTTATGGTCTCATTGAGCCAGCATTAAGTTAAAAATTAATTTAATTTTATGAAGCAGTAACAGTTGTATAAGGGATAATGTCATGTGGCCTCCAGAACACTTCAGAACACAGTTACTGCATCTACAAATGCAAGTTAAATCAAGTTAGACTCAGTGACATTAACAGCATCCAGAAATGGCGAGCTCACCTGAGATGGACTGATGTAAAGTGGAGAAGTGGTCTGACGAGTCCACATTTCAAATTGTCCTTGGAAATCATGGATGTTGTGTTCTCCGGGTTAAACATGTTGCAGTGTCCCAACCTCTTTAGAATCAGGGTCGTAGATCCAGAAGTTCGAAGCCTTAACAGACCTCTAAACGCTGCATCGAGTGCTTCATACTGCTACCAGGAATGTGCACTTGCACATATTTGACTGGCCAACACAGTTGCCGGATGATGTCTCATGCTGTTGCAGCAGAAGTTGCTGATTTAACACAACCTTCAGTCCTAAAGATTTTCAATGTAGCAAGTTTAAAAAGTAACTGAACACCATCTGAAAGTTTCATCCTGTTTCTCTTTGAAAAGATCTTGACAAAATAAGATTGCATCGAGCCAATCTACTTCTCTCGAGATGATTCACTCACTGATCTGACCTCTTCTGCAGTCACCGCCACTAAAACCACAAAATGATATTAAATCATGTGCACTTAACCACTTAAAACATAATACACTGCTCGAAATTGGCCTCCTGTGCAGCCCACAACCTTCTGGTTATTAATTAAAAGATTCACCTCAGGGCCGATCTGCAGCCCTCGGCTTTTTATGGCCAAATGTAGTGGCCACAGTTGATGAGATGGAAGGAGTGCAGAGAGCCAGAGAGCTGACATGACAGAGCTAATGTGCTCAAGGTTAGAAGGGTCATTTTCTGGCTTTAAACTATTCCATCATTCGTTTGATTGGTTTCAAGAAAGTCTCATTTGCCTGCAATTAAAAAGACTTGTCACAACAAGTCATCATTTAGGGGAACATGCCATGAATCCACAAAGGCTGTTTCCTGTTGATTTTAAATGGAGCAGCTCCAGGTTTCGTCTGTGTGTGTCACTGCGAAGCATCTGTTCAACAAACGAGAAACAAAGGGGGGAGAGGAGCTGTACTCCGCCTGGCCTGGGTGCAATCCATCAACACGCATCATGAACTGTGTGTATGTGCAGGGTGGTGGTGGTGGGGGGGTGCGAGCCGCCTCAGAAGTGATTAGGGAGTGCTTTCAGCCCTCAGACATGTCATGAAGGAGAGGAGTGAAACACACACACACACACACACACACACACACACACACACACACTCTCATCGCAGCCCAGCACAGTTTGACCCGAGTCTGTTGTCATCAGGATAGCTTGCTAATTAAGAAGAGCTTCTCTCACACCGACACACATGCACCATGACAACTTGTCGCTTGTGTCTGTACCGGGGCGTCTCGTGAGGGCCCTGTATGTGTGTGTGTGTGTGTGTGTGTGTGTGTGTGTGTGTACTGTTGTGTGACAATTTCTGTTTCTCTGTCAAAGAGCTGTCTCCTGCTGCAAAGAGCCGGAGAGGTGATTTGTCTCCCTCAACTCTGCTCTGTGTGACCAAAGTGTGTGCGTATACATGTTTATTAATGCAGCGCAGGGCAAAGTCGCTTTAATATACAAGGGAGCAAATTGTGTTAAAAAATATAAAAAAATACAAGTTAGCATCTAACTCAGTGGTTCTTAACCTTGTTGGAGGTACCGAACCCCACCAGTTTCATATGCTCATTCACCGAACCCTTCTTTAGTAAAAAATAAAACATGATTTTTTTACTGGTGCACAAAATGAACCGTGCATTAACATCACCTTGTTCAAATAACAAAACCAACACAGTGCATGAACTCACAACAACTTACCTCAGTGTGACTTCTGCTGTTGCCTTTGAGAGACCAGTTCAGATATGCGTGGCTTCACCTTGGCAAGTGCCAGCCTCATGTCATTTTAACAGCAAAGTCTGTTCCTTTTCCCAGTTTTTATGTCCAGCATCCTCAAAAAACGATTGCTCACAAAGATATGTTGTAACAAATGGTATAAAAAATTCCAGGGCTGAGGCTCCACCGAACCCCTGACCCCGACTCACCGAACCCCTAGGGTTCGATCGAACCCAGGTTAAGAACCACTGATCTAACTGGTAAACACACTCAAGCATTTGGCAGTCGGAGCCAGATATTGGCGATGTCGGACTGTTGACCCTCCAATTAGAGATACAGACCACAGAGTGGAAATGGATCCGTGATGTTACCCACAGGTTTCTGGAGAGCTGTTGTGAAGCTCAGAGTGTGTTGGCGTTGGCCAGGGTTGGAGTTCCACCCGGTAATCCAAAAATCTGCAGAGATGTGGAGTGTAGATGGAGTTGAGAGTCTAGGTGTTCAAACAAGCACCTGCCTGTCAATTAAAGCGTCCATGTCCTTAATTATGGCCCCTGCTAACGCGTAGACCAATGACAGAATGAAGTTCCACACAGGTTTCTGAAATGTTAGTGGCGCTGGCTGTCTTACCCCTAAAATACACTGCATGCGGAACATTTCAATGTTAGTCAATGTTTCAGCTTACACAGCCTCCGTCCCCGCTGCGTCACGGCTCCGGATCGACTGTGGCGTCCGTCAGCCCTCTGCAACACATACACAGAGCTTCTGTTTTTCACGGACGCCGGAGCACGCCGCATATATTCAGCACAGAGCAAATGGTGCGGGGAAGGAAATCAGCTACAAAATAAAAAATAAAACCCTGGTTTATTTTCAAAATAAAATACTCTGTGTGAATCATAATGGGCGGGGGCGACCTAAAGTCAACAGGTGAGGGGTTTTCAGGCGTAATCATTTATGACACCTCACATCCTTTTTATAAGGACACCAGAAAAAAGATGCAGCGTGGAATACCATCGCAGGAGTCAAAGAGACTACAGCCGGAAATATCGCACGATTATGCGTGAATTCGTGAGATCTCGTGTGTTCTCGTGACGCTCTGTGGCTGACGGAGACGCACCTGAGCGCATCACAAACGGATTATGTGTCAGTTGGCGGACGGAGTACGCAGTCGTTCCGGAGCGGAGCCATTCTGCAGCTGTTCCGCATGCTGTGTATTTTAGGGGTTACGCCTCCCAACTAATCTAAAATCCTGGATAATCAGCGGACCTGATACAGGCCGAATGAAACCTGGCTGCTCAAACAAATCACCTTTTTGATTTCACTTCCAAGTCAATCAAAGCGACCAGGTTCTTAATTCTGTATAACTTTAAGCCTTAAAATAATTTGAACAGGTGAGTTCTATAAAAATCCACCCTCAGTATACACTGTTAGAAACATTTCTGCCATGTTCTGTGAATAGAGCCCCATAAATACAACATACTCAGCATTAAATCTAGTTTCTAAAAACTATTCTTATGTATGTTATAATCATTATCTTACAGTATGTCATGTGATATCTGAGTTAATGAGCAAACTCTGAGATGCTCTACAAAAAAAAAAAAAAAGCCAGTAAGTGGATCCTGATTTGTAATTATTATTATTTTCAAAATGAATATTTTAGAAATTTGGAACTCAAGATTATGGACTCCTGTGTATTTTGAGTTTTTGTAACTAGAAAAAAAGGAGTAGAAACAGAAGAAGAACAGAAGTTTAAAAAAGAGGATGAGGTGATGAAGAGATGATGAATGAGATAATAATCAACAAAACTCCGACTTTCTGTCGCCCCTCCTCCTCCACTCTTTCTCATTCTGTCTCTTTGAGCAAATGAATGTCTTCATCGTTGGTAATAATAAACTGTTGTACAGCTGTTCTGAGGCTCCACATGGGAAAACACAGAGAGGAAGAGGGAGGGAAATAATCTTTGAAAAGGAACTGAACTGACAAAGAAATGTGTGTGTGTGTGTGTGTGTGTGTGTGTGTTTTAAGTGTGTAAATGAGACTGAATCAGAACTTCAGAGGGAGAGCGAGCCTCATCCATATTAATAAACTGCAGGTCTCTCACCCCTCGCTCTAATAGATCACTCTCCATCTTTGATCACATGGCTGTTTGTTTTCATAATTAACTCCAATTCAACTCTATCTGTGATATTTCAGCTTTATAACATTCACTTGGTATTTCAGCTCAACCTTTTTTTCTTCATTACTTGGACAGTAATAATTGGGCCACCGTGTCTGTCCCTCCCACAAATTTCATTAACATCAATATATATATTTCAGCCTTTTTTAGTTTAATTTAATTTCTGAGAGCCACATAACTATTATTAAACTGATATGTACAGTGGAAATGTGTTTAATAGTTAGTAAGTGAGTTATTATTTTAGGAACAGATATACATGTACGTCACAGCTGGATCTGTTGTCTCTAAATTGAGTACAAAGAGAGCATGCAGTGGCGCATCATAGCATGTTAGTAGCTTTAAAGCTGTGACAGGCACTATTTTATATCAGCAATGCACGAGATGTCATCTTTTAAAATGTCATTATGTAACTATTCTACCTTTTTAAATTAACAGCTTCAGTTTATTTTATTTTATCTGGTTTGGTCTGATTTCCTCTGGCTGCTCTGCCTTTATCAAGTGATTTCTGATGGACAGTACACTGCTGTGAAATGTAGTTGTTGTTCAGCTCCGCTGAGTTGGCTGTAACATTATGGCAGAGTTTCATGAAACTGCACTGACACAAAGAAATACCATATTTTGGTGGAAACCAAAAGAGAGCTAAAAAAGGACAATGAATCTTGGATTAATATTCATCAGGTGATCAGAAACAACCCCGATACTTCTTACACACTTAGGTTGTTTTTAACTTGTGATCTGTATCTACCATTGAACTCGTCTACACACACTGACATCACAGCAATATTCAACAGGATTTATCACACTTAGTCATTCATGACATGGCTGCAAACTTTAATTTTGCAAATAGGCACAGAAATTGATTTATGATTTGGATGTGAGCACTGACACTTATGAAGATGAGGAGTGTTGATGGTGTCAGCAGCGATTGTCCTTGTGATGGTTTGGGTTGTGTGATTCATTGGTGTCTATTGTTTGTGGGTGTGTGAACTGGTGAAGCAGGTAAGCAGAGGCTGAAAAGAGTATCGCAGGAGACTGAGTACTACCGTGGCAGACAGGTGGACGTACAAAGAGGGACATATGTGCTCGACAATGGATCCCAAGATAGTGCAAGAGATTCTGGATCTAAAACTCTGTAACCGGTGTCCTTGATGCGCCATAGAAGAATCTACTATTACGACATTCAAAGACCTGTACTACATCTACAGTACATCAGAGCACCCTGTCGATGAATTAGAGAGGGTCACACTTTAGTAAATCATTCAGTCGTCCATCAGATGTTTATATCTGGCCATCCGGCTTCCATCGCTACCATTCCAGTCATTTTGTTGGACGCTGTTGAGTGGAGAAAACCCACAAAGCCATGATAAACCATTACTATTGGCCTGGCATATAGAGGATGACATTTACAAGAGGGTGAGTTGGTATCTTCAAAATAATGAGGTAGAACACACATACAGGTTCAATAGTGCAGCACAGAGGAGGGGAATGTGTAGTTTTGCAAATGTAGAAATAAAAAGTCTGTCTGTGGATGAATACTGAACTAATGCTCTGCAGCTGTTCCGGGCAATTTTATGCTGATAATGCCTGCTGATAGTGTATTTTTTACAGTATGGGGATTCATTTAAATGTTATATTAGTAAGTATTATTATAGTACCAGTCAAAAGTTTTTTTTTTTTTCTTTTTTCTTGATTTCTATTATTTTCTACATTTCTAAACTGATAGTGTTGCACACTCTTGGTATGCTCTCAATCATCTTCATGAGGCAGTGAAGACTGTGATTTCAACCAAAGATCAGACCAAAGCACAGATTCCCACTGGTCTAATGTTCTTTGTGTTTCTTCTTGGTGTCCATCAGCAGTGGTTTCTTTGCAGTCTCTTTGACATTGCTGACATTGAGATGTGTCTGCTACTTAAATTCAGTGAAGAATCCATATAGGCTCTGTCTAATCTGAGGTGCTGTTAATTGGTGATTTTCTAAGGCTGGAAACTATAATGAACTCATCCTATGCAGCAGAGGTAACTCTTGGTTTCCCTTTCATCATCAGAGCCTGTTTCATCAGAGCGTTTGATGGTTTTCGCAACTGCATTTGAAACATTCAAAGTTTCTGGATTGACTTACCTTCATGTCTTAAAGCAATGATGGATTGTCCTTTTGTCTCTACTTCATTAAGAGATTCTTCTCATAATATGGATTACTACAGTCATTCACTAAGATCATTTAATGCATGCCAACACTACCTCTGGACATAATTTTGCTAATTAACTTTAGACACTTTAGTCTGTTAATTGAAAATTATTCCAGTTAACGACCTCATGAATCTGATTGAGAGAATGCCAAGAGCGGGCAAATCTGTCATCAAATCAAAAGGTGGCTACTGAAGAATCTAAAATCTAAAAATATATTTTGCTTTGTTTACACGGAAGGCTTTGCTCCAAACATCATCTTCGAAACTGATGGCTTAATGAAGCAATTGAATGGCCTTCGCACAAAAACTTTAAACTTAATAATAGCTACACTTATCTCTGGGGAGCCTTTAATTTAGTTTTTAATGGTTAAAGTGTGACAGTAGCTCTTGTTTTAAATTTCATAATAGCTCCACGTACATAAGTTTTCTATTCTGTTTGCATGTTTATTTATGACACATCAGATGGTGATTTTGAGACAAATCTCTAAGTAGACTGTCTACCTGCTTAGTCCATGTGTTCTTGTTTGTCCTGTGTTTCATTTGTTTTATGGTTATTCTTTGGTGTTTGAACGCAGTGTTGGCTTCACCAATCCCTATTTTCATAGATTTTTTTTTCAAAACCAAAATTAATTTTCCAGTGAACTATTTCCATTTTTCAAAAGACATGGATGAATGAATGTGACAGAGAGGCAAAGTAATCATCAGGTTTATTTTCTGGTTACTTGACAATGACACACCAGACTCCAGTACGAGAGCAGACACTGCAAATCTAATACTGAAATTAATTCAAACAAACATCAACAAGCTGGCCAGACAAAATCTAAGAACAATGAGACAGGCAGGTCCAACCGGCAATATTAGGATTAAGAGCATGAAACAACTCACAGCCCAGTACAACTATTATTTAAGATTTAGTCAAGTACCAAACACGGATGAGGTTAAAATCTTTAAATGTTCAAAGTGCTCATAATATGCATCTCAGAATATAAGAACACCTGTAAAGTGGACAGAAAAGAAAAGGGTAATTTTGGCAGGACGACTTCAAGGTTAGGGGTGTCGATTTGGAACAAGGCTTAAAAGATTACAGTGCGAAGGATGAAAGATGGGGAGTACCATGCTGTGCTCATTCAGTCATAAATACTGAGGGGAAGAGTGTGTGCAAGCCTTGTTAACTTGACAGAACAACAGTGGTCAGTTTTGACAAAATAACACACATAGAGAAGGGCCAGAGGAGAGGTTTAAATTACAGTTCAAAATAGTAGATCATCCTTTTCTGGCTTGTTATTACCCTTAGAAACCCTCCAGCCATCTCCCATCCCCTCCAGCCCTGTCAAAATAAATGTAGATGAAATGTTGTGAAGAGCTTTTTGAATGTTATGACACATTCACCAACTTTTTACCACTCACAGTCCAAACAGTGGAACTCCACATTTTTTTTAATATATAAAGAAGTTTGACTTGTCAAACACAGGTTTAACCTGGAACACTAATTATGTCTGAATACTAATAAAGCGCCATCGTTACAGTTATTAGCTACACCTGGGACTGATTTACAGCAGTGTTTCAAAGAATATTTCTGTTATGTCTGAACAAAGTGCACTTAAACACAACATGGTATTCTCAATCACTTAGCACTGTCGCCTAAAACCGCTCGCTCGTTCTGTGTGGGTTTCTCAGATGTTCAACTTAGAAAAAGCTATTCATTAATTATGTTAATTGATTAAATTAATTGGTAAATGTATTACTTGAGTTTGGATGTTTTGAAAAGTGAATGAAAATGTGGTTCATTTAAATGTCGCCTTGGTAATGAATGATAAAATGTTCTTGGACTTAGACGTTGGATAAACAATGAAATGAACAGTGTTCTTAAGGCCGCCCAATTTGGAAACCACTTATTTGATTGGTGGGGTGTGTAATTATTGTACACTACTTTAGAGTCACGGTTCAGTGAAGCTTTTGGTACAGCAGTGGAAAAAAAGACTGGGTGATACCATTGAATGTCCAACAGTGAAGCAACATGAAATACCGTCCTTGTCTTATCCCCTCTGTCCATTGTAGTTGACCAGGAATGATAGCCCTTATAAAACCTGAAACTCATTAGCATAACATGTCATCCAAGACATTCGTGATGTTTAAATCTGCTGTGAAGTTTGACATTTTAACATGGGGGCTTATGGAAGTGGCCTGGCCAAGTAGTTTGAGGAACTACAATGTTTGGCATTTCCACAAAGGCTTCACTTCACTTCACCAGGGGATGGCTGGTCAACTGCTTGTATGATTTACGCATATTTATAATAGATTTACGATATTTAACCCCTCTGTTCATCTTGGGCACGTCTCTAGAGTTTTTTTTTTCTGTTTGAGTGACCTAAAATTTCATTTGCATGTGGATGAAAGGTTAGTTTTGCATAAGGTCTGTATACATGTGGACAAAGTCTGTGAAAGATCCATTGAAAAAGTTTTTTTTTATAAAAATTGTGTGTAGAAAATGTATCCCCTGTATATGTTTTTTGTCCCAACAACCACACTAATTTAACTTCAGATGTCCAAACATGATGCTTTCTTTACAGGGATTCATAGCGTCTGTTTAATGAAGTCTCTTTGAATATTCTATGAATGTAATGCTCCTATGAGGATCTGGTCTGTGGTTTTCACTGTCTTGTCCTACTTCTTTTCTAATTATTGACATAATATTGGTACCCATCCAATAAGGAGTTGGGGATTTGCACTGGGATAATTGAATATTTGTATTTGAGTATCCCTTTGAAAATTTGTAACAGCATTAGCAAACCGTAAAATAAAATAATAAAACACCAAGGGATTTACAGCGATTCTAGCTTCCAATTTATTTCTCAGTCTTGCTTTTTTATAGGGAACACTAATCTGGCTACATTGTGATAGACACCAGCTGACAATGGACTGCTTGCAGCCACTGAAACACACACCTCACCTAACTGCCCATGACTGCGTACGTATACCTACACATAACTGGCTTCAGCAGCTACAGTTTCATCAGACAAAACACAGTGGGACTTACAAACAAATGAGCTGTGGCGATTGCTTTGTGACTTAGCATCTGACGAGCTTGGCTGTGGTTTAGAAAGGGCCCAGCTAAACTAGGACTTGCATGGGGTTATATATGGTGTGATTGTGTTCTGCAACATTTCCAAAGTTTTCCTTTTTAAGTACGATTATTCAATGTGACAGTGACTCAATGCACCAGTTTATTTTCTTATCTGCTTAACTTTATTCATCATGTCTAGTGATAGTTGAGCTAGCTGGTGAATGTTTTTCAAAAATGATTTTGTTCTTGTTGTGGTAATTTCTCTTGAAGGTGAAATGGCTCCAGGTGGTCAGCAACAAGACTTACTCCTGACTGCAAGAGAAGTGTATATAAAACAGTCTCACACATTTCAGTCTGTTATTATTATACGTTTACTTCTAGTTCGGCTTCTCCTGCAGTGATGTCAAATACTCAGCTAGAATCTGTCCCCTGCTGTGGTTATGACCTGATTTTTACAACAAGAATAATTAGTTTCATCTTTAATGATGAACTCTTTCAGACTCCATCCCTGTTGCTTCCTTTGGAAAGAGAAGGATGGGAGAGACCACTGTTGCCATGGTGATGTGTTGTCATGGTGCCAGTGCCCTGTTGACCTTCTGATGACCTTTACACAATGGTGCCATTTCCTCAAGGGACATGATCTGGAAAGATCTCCAAAGTAGTTGGCCTACTACAGATCTATACTAGTCCGCTGATTTACCTTATTCCATACTGACTGTCCATGTTATTCTTTCAGGCATAGTAGCTTATTCTTGTTTCTACCATGAGATGAGCATTTTATCATGTTTCCAGTGTTTTCTTATTCCATAAAAAGTGTATTGTTCAATAACTTTACTTAATCATCTATCTAGCAATACACAAAACATTTTCAGCAAACATCTGGGGCAAAGGGAGGTATTGGCATTAAAATTTGGAGTGGCCTAATCATAATAACTTATTCTATTCCATAGGTGTGTCGTGGTTATCAACATCCTCAACCACACGCAACCCTGAAGTTCCAAAAAACAATAATAGAGAAAAGAAAGAAAGATCTTGCGGGATCTTGAGATATTCCCAATCCATACGTAATCCCTCCAGTGAGGTCTGGGTCTACCCCAGGTCTCCTCCCAGTTGGACATCAACTCCAAACCTCCAAAGGAAGGTACCTGGAGGCATCCTAATCAGATGCCCACGCCGCCTCAGCTGGCTCCTTTCGACCCAAAGGAGCAGCAGCTCTACTCTGAAGTCCATCCAGATGTCCGAGGTCTTGACCCTCTTTCTAAGGCTTAGCTCAGCCACCCTACCAAAGAAATTACTTTCATCCACCTGTATCTGCAATCTCATTCTTTCGGTCACTACTAAAAGCTCATGGGCATTGGTGAGGGTATAGCTTTTCCCTTCCAGGTCTCTCTTGCTTCACCTGTACACTCTTCCTGCCCATTTCATGCTCCATTTTACTGTCACACATGAACAAGATCCCAAAATACTCCTTCGCTTAGGGCAGCAGCTCACCCCCAACATGGAGGGAGCAATCCCCTCTTTCCCAGCATGGCTTCAGATTTGGAGGTGCTGACTCTTATCTAAGGCCAGTTGGCGGTGTGCTGAAGGGCATGGTCTGAAGCCAACAGAACAACTTAATCTACAGAAAGCAGAGACGGAATTCTGAGGTTCCCAAACTAGATGCTCTCCTCATCCTTCAGATCATGTCCATGAATATCATGAAAGTGTTTAGCGATAAGGGGCAACCTTGGCGGAGACAAACACCCATGGAAAATATGTTTGCCTTTGGGCAGAGACAGACACGGTTCTTCACTTTGGTTATGCAAGGAGCAAACACCCCAGGTTCCCCCCTCTTGTTCTCCACAGTACCCTTGAACCTTGGAAGGAAATGGATGGATGGATGACTGGGGATGTTTGACTGGAATCCAGCATAAAGCACACCAACACACAACGTATTAGTAGATAAGTAAATCATCTCAGTTTTGATGGATAATTTACACGCCGTGCGATTTAGAGCAGTAAATCTTGACTAGAATTATGTTTGGTGCCCGATTTCTACAGACAGATTTAGACATGTAGACAGTTGGAAAGACTTATTTCCTGTGGCTGTGTTGTGAAGCAACAGAAATGTTTCAGTTTAACTCTTCTCAAGACTCAATTGTTTCTCGGACTGGAGGCATTAGGTAAACACTGTAAATCGTCTTTATCTGTAGGTCATAAAAAACATTTGTCACAATTATTGGTACTAATTTCTAATTTCTTACCAAAGATTCCATTCAAGAATCAGATGTGGGTCATGATTCAGATGTTGGAAGCCAGAGTAAAAAAAAAACCCAAAAGAAATGTGACTAATGGATGTGTTGTACATGCTATTAGCTTGATTATGTGAACTTGAATGCAGACTTTTTCAGCTTGTACATTTTAAGAAGGAACCTTTCCTAACCTCCGAGCCACCGACTCCAAAAATCATGAGACAGTGAGACTGACTCATACCAAATATTACACACACACACACTTATTGATGCTAAAAACAGATATGAATCCAAATTCAGTCTGAATGTTTCCGGTTGTTTTTGGTCTGTGTGTTGATGAACTTGGCTGAAAATATCTCTTTTGTTGTTGCTGTGATTGCAATACCAGGAATAACACACATGCATACACCCACACACACACACCAACACACAACAACAGCGCGGAGACAAAGCCATTCTTCCTGGCTCCAAACTGACATCAACCTGAGTCATCTGCGCTTCGGGTGCGTTTCATTCGCAATGGCATGCTGAGCATACGGGAGGGAGGGCGAGGGTAGCAATCATTCCGATTAGTAGAACAGTGGATTAACAAAGTGCTTGACACCTACAGGGCGACATGAGGAGCAGGGAGGAAGACAAGAGGTGGGGAGGGGGTCCTGTCTTGTCTTGAGTTTCTCTCTGACACACTGAGCTCTAAAATATTCTCAGCCAGGCGTGAAGGCAAGAAGAAGGTGTGTGTGTGTGTGTGTGTGTGTGTCTGTGCGCAGTATGAGGAGGTGCTCATTTTTAGTGATGCCATAATTGACCACCTGTGTGGGAAGAGGGAAAGGGAAAAAGAGTGACGAGGAGGAAAGGGGTAATTGGAGAGTCGGAGAAAGGAAGATGGAAAGAAAAAGTGACACTTAAAAATAAGAAGATTCCTATTCTCCAGACTCCTCTTTTGTTCCCCCAACACACACATTCACACATACACAGATACACAGATCTGTAGCTGTAGGTGTCATCTCGCTGGTCATCACATGTCTAATTCAGAGGAACAAAACAGGTCAGCACACACAAACTCGCACACTGGCTCACAGATGTAGCTCGACTTGTCATGCCGTGAGGTAAGTCTGCTGATCATAACACAACTAATCCCGAGGAACAAAGGCAGGGTTAGGATGCACACACACACACACACACACACACACACACACACACACACACACACACACACACACACACACACACAGTGGAAGGGGAAGGAAAAGAAATGTGATGATGCTTTGTCTTTCCTAGGGATATAAGACAACCCCAAAGAGCAACGCCAGATAATCAAATGACTTACAAACAGGGTATTTTAAAAATGTGTCTGTCAGTTATTAATTATTGTGTAAATGATGAATTTCATGTTCATGATCTGTAATAAAGGAAAACGTGAGATCTTGTCAGCTAATATGATGCCTAGGGATTTTTTTATTTTTAACTCAAATTTGTATCGATGAATAATTATGGTTTATTTTTTCATTTTTAAAGATTTTTTAAAAAATCTTAAAATTTAAAACTTTTTGTGGCATTTTGAACCTTTATTGAATAGTGATAAAGAGTGACAGGAGAGTGACATGTAGCAAAGGGCCACAGTTCGGACTCAAACCCTGGGCCGCTGCAGCAAGGACTGAGCCTCTATACATGGGGTGCACACTCCACCAACTAACCGGCGCCACCCCAATATTGGTTTATTTCTTGAATTGGGGTTATGCATGTCTACATTAAAGAATAACTTCACCTCCTCCTTTCCTGGTGTCCAGTTGTTTCTCCTCCCCTTGAGTTTGTGTAAAAGAGTCCACCAGACCGTTCAGTGTCCCTTGCAGTAATAACGCTGTGGCCAACTCTACTGTTTGTTTAGTAGTATTCTCATTGAACCCTTGTCTATCTTACCTGCCACGACTCCTCAACTGCACCTTGGATTCCTGCCACCACCTGCCCTGCACCAACGCCGGAAACCTCTTCACTGGATCTCCATCTACCCTTTGTGAACTCAATAAACTGTTTTGAACCGGAGTTGGTTCTCTGGTTCTCTGTGTCTGTAGACAATCTGAAGAAAAGTGTCATCTGAACGGACACACCAAGACCGCACACCACAGCGACACATCTTTGATTACATAACTATGATGAACCTTTAGGCTCTTGGTTGCTCA
>NC_040011.1:42105450-42219777 GCF_000972845.2 Larimichthys crocea
GCATACTGCACACACACACACACACACACACACACACACACACACACACACACACACACACACACACACACAGTGGAAGGGGAAGGAAAAGTAATGTGATGATGCTTGTCTTTCCTAGGGATATAAGACACCCCAAAGAGCAACGCCAGATAATCAAATGACTTGCAATCAGGGTATTTTAAAAATCTGTCTGTCAGTTATTATTGTGTAAATGATGATGATCTGTAATAAGAGAACAAGAGATCTTGTCAGCTAATATGATCCCCAAAGATTTTCTTATTTTTACCTAAAATTTGTATTGATGAATAATTATGGGTTATTTTTTCATTTTTAAAGATACTTTTTGTGGCATTTTGAACCTTTATTGGATAGTAGCAGCTAAAGAGTGACAGGAGAGTGACATGTAGCAAAGGGCCACAGTTTGGACTCAAACCCTGGGCTACTGCGGCAAGGACTGAGCCTCTATACATGTGGTGCACACTTTACCAACTAACCGGTGCCGCCCCAATATTGGTTTATTTCTTGAATTGGGGTTATGTTGTTTCTCCTCCCCTTGAGTTTGTGTAAAAGAGTCCACCAGATCGTTCAGTGTCCCTTGACACTATGGCCAACTCTACTGTTTGTTTAGCAGTATTCTCATTGAACCCTTGTCTATCGCACCTGCCACGACTCCTCAACTGCACCTTGGATTCCTGCCACCACCTGCCCTGCACCAACGCCAGAAACCTCTTCACTGGACCTCCATCTACCCTTTACATTCCCCTTTGTGAACTCAATGAACCGGAGTCAGTTCTCTGGTTCTCTGAGTCTGCAGACAATCTGAAGAAAAGTGTCATCTGAACGGACACACCAAGACCGCACACCACAACGACACATCTTTGATTACATAACTATGATGAACCTTTAGGCTCTTGGTTGCTCAGGATTCAGAAATGAGGCATGACAATAAAAATATCTGGAATAATAAAAAAAGAAGAATGAGTCATTAAATCTCATGACATTTGAAAGATTTTACAATACACTTGGAATTAATTTCTTCGGCCTCCTTTTAATGGGTTCACTTCCTCGGTGTGTGCCAGCTGTCTTACATTTTCTCTGATGACGGTCATCTCTGACCTTGCTGCTTGCTCCAGCCATAAAAAGACAGGTGTTTTAATTTTCTCTAAGGGAAGAAGTCATTTTCCCTTTCTGTCATGTTGAACCCACCTCGATGGAGATTGTAGACTGACTGATTGTTGTTATTTCTCTGACCTGTACTCTTCTCTCTGAACATCGTTCCTTCATATTAAGCAGCACAAAACTGTGTTTTCATTACTTATTTCTGAAGAAAGTATTTTTTCTTTTTCTCCATCTGATTGTAATGTAACTGATGAGAAACGCTGTGCTCTACCCCTCAAAGACCTTCCCGTATTCTGTAATGGGATAGTAGATCCAGCTGCATCTTCTTCAGCGAGCTTCTGGCTCTCACCAAAACTCCCTCGCAGTTTTATTGCCAACTTGTTTGGCTTTATTTTTCAAATCATTAAATCTCTCTCTACATTCAACCACAGTTCTCAAGAGGTGACAGCAATTGCTTGGTTCCAGTGCTGTGTATTGGCTTCTTGGTGATTTTATACTTCCTTGCACAAGGACATCAGTTTCTTCCTGGGATAAAAATAAATCGGCCTGAGCACTCTGTATCAATTTGGTGATGGAAGGGAAATCTGCAGTGTCCTTGTACTGCACACTTCTTCTACACAAGAGGAAAAGAGGGCGAGTGTGTCAGTACGAGCGCCCAGTACATCTGCATTTGCCATCAAAAATTTTTATGAATGAAACTTTCCAGATATTTAAATATTTGGACGACACTTGGTCTAGTGGTTCTAGTTGATCTCTCTTGTATTTTTTAGAAAAATGATCTTGGCAGTGACAGCATTGTGGCCAGCTAGCACTAGAGAACTAGTCCCTTGAACCACTTGAACTTGGGTACACTTTAGAGCCTGGGAGCATAGAAATACTGGAAAGTAGTCACTATGTCAGAGGTTGGTCACATGACTTTGACACCCAAGATGAACATTTAATCAACACCTTAATCTTGTCTAACATTATTGAAATGTACTCAATGAATACTAAAGAGTTCTGTTGGATTTACTTGCAGGACTGTGAAAATAAAGTTATTCCATGTCCATTTTGATATGTCCTCTCCTACAAAATGTACAAAAGTGACTGAAACTTTACTCAGGCCATTACAGCTGCTCTAGGGGCTCAGTGTTACTGGAGGAACAGTCCACTGGTGCGCAGGAAATGATGGATGTTAAACTTCCCGACAGCAGCAAACAGCGCTGTACTTGGAATCGGAAACTCAGACTTCAAGAGAAAAAGCCAATAAAAGAGACAACACACCACTGGCCATGCTGTTTGATTGATGAGGACGCAGCTTGGAAAACACCCAATGAGCGCTCAAAACCAAAAAATGAAGACAAAGGGAATAAAAATGGGAAATCTCATGAATTTTTCCCTTTTTCGTAGTGGGAAAAGCAGAGTCTGTCAAACGTGTCAAAAGTGATTTTCCCTCTAATTAAAGTCAGTGAAGAAAGTGAATCCATTCTTTTTCTGTCCCTCACTTCCTCTAATTTTTCCCTTCAACTTGATTTCGTCTCCCTCCCCTTCTTTGACTTCTACTCTCCCTCTTCTCCAAACTAATTATCAGACACTCGCAGATTGGTGTCTACCATGCTGAGAGAAAAAGAGAACAAAAACAACAAGAAAGCAAAAGTAAAGAAAAAGTGAAAAAGAGCAAAGTAAAGAGGAATAAAGTGTCATGAGCGTGACAGTTAAAGTAAATAAGACAGATCGTGAATCAGCATGCAGCTGGTCTCTGTAAATCTCATCACCTCCTGTTGGCCTCCAATTATTATGTCTATGTGCCTCTGTATCCACTCATCTTCTTTCTTTCCTCCACTCCCACCTTCTCAACAACCCTCTTAACAATAATGATCTATCGCTTAACCTAACTTTCCTCTTATGTCTCTCACTGTATTATTTTTTTTCTTTCATCCCTCTATTTGTCCACCATGTGCCGGTCTTCCTCGGTGTCTGTCCCACATTCTCCCCACTGAGTTTGCCTGAGACAGGCCACTCTGTACTCTTTGTCCTGCGCTGGAAGCTGCGATGAAACTTTAATCAGCTTTGTTGGTTTAGGCCCAGATTCAGCTGTAAAAAGAATGTCATCAAAATTTGTTTTCTGCCCGCCCCCAGAGAGGACGCTAACCCGAGCCGGGTGCAGCAGTGTACGACAAAAGCTCGGCTGTAGCTATCCCACACAAGGTGTTGAAATCAGAGTCGACTCCTTCTTGTTGGGTGGTTGTTCCGTAAGACCCGAGATGGCCCGAGGAATTCTTCCAAACATGTTTGATTTTCTCTACACGAGAGTTTTGCAGTGTGAGGCGATTGAGTGAAAGGTCTGAGAGCTGTGATGTGCTGTACTGCAGCCAACGAGAGCCTGCGAGAAGGAGTGGGCACTGTATTTGGTTATAGTTGTACTAGTACTGGATGTCCAGTATAGAAAACAAACTATTCCTAGACTTTCTGGAACGAGTCAGCATAGTTCAATAAATAAATTAAAATCACATTTTTCAAAAGGACAATTTAGATTTATTTCAGGGATTTTTTTTTTATTTCATGATGACAGATTTATTTTCCAGCTTTTTATCTGCTCACAATGTGAAATACATGAGCAAACATGGTGTTCGTGAAATCTCTATCACTGTAGCATGCTGTGTTCCTTTTCGAGTAAACTACCATAAAACATGCTGCATATAATACGGTTTATGCATATTTAAAACATCTGCTTCTGTGAATAATAAATAGCCTCAGGCATTGGTGAAAGAGTCAGTTTGATGTGGCCCCTGGCTCCCCTAGAATTGTTTCTTTGATGGACAGAGACCGTGTTTCCCCTGTGATTGTGGGGAATCACATTGCAGGGAAATACATGTGTGAAATACGTACTCAGAGCATCATGTGTGGTTAACATCATACAAAGTTGCCAACACACTCTGCTGCTGTCTGAACAAATCTCAAGGCAAATATGAGGAGGCCTCAAAGCCGGTCCTTTCTGTGCACACAGGACAAAGTCTGAACATCAGGCCTAGAGCCCAAAACACACCGTTTATGTTACTTTAGTTGAGCCTACAGCTGCTGCACTGGAGGTGGAGAGACTACAAATGTGATAAATAAGAACTAGGATGAATACCAGTGCACAGTGATTTTGATTTTCAAACATTGGTTAGTTGCTTCATTTAGCTGCCAAGATTTTAGAAAAAGGGAATTGCCTTCGTAGTCGAATGTGTGAAAGCACAAATCCAAGCTAGGAACTCTTTCTCTCACACTTGGCTTCAATAAAATGTAGTGTTTTTCTGGACAGAATCATTCCCCGGAAGCCGCTGTCTTAGAAGGATGTGTTTTGAGTCCACCCCATCAGGTAACCGTGAGGGTCTACTGGCCAAATCTGATGACGCTGGTCTGCATGTGGACAGCTGTTTACCTCAGCGAGCCCAGAAATCCTCTCCAGAGAGGTGCTAGTCTGCCTCGGGTCATCACCTGCAGAGAGACTTATACACACACATTGAAAGTTAAATCATTGTTTTCATACTAACATGTATATAAAGTTATTCCATGCAGGTTCAGCTCTATGGATCTACAGCTGAATGCACACGGTCAAGAAAATGACTCAGACCTCTGCAAGGCCCCCTGACACCGAGGACCACAACTACCAGAAGATGTGGAGTTCTCGCCCCAAATCCCAGCTCAAACAGATCACTCTCTGGTTTCTCTGCTAACTAAGCTACACCATAATGATCTTCACTGAGCAAGTTTTAATCAAATGTCCACCTTCAGCAACTCTTTCTTCTGTCAGTTCCTCAGCTGTCTGCTGTTGACATGGTCCCTGCTAATGTGCCAGTTATGAATACACAACCACAATCTTTTTTTTTTACATGTAGGGTGAATTTTCCCTTAATTGTGCAGATGTGGTATGCAATCCATGAGGATTACATAAATCTGGACCTGGACCTGGAGGCTCAGTGTCTGCAGGACAAAGTAAATGGAACATATGTTCATTTAGTATGATTTCAATCCCAACGCTCCACCCTCACACTCCATCTAATGTCGATTTTAAATACATCTGTTTATCAGAATGATGCTGCTGCTTCTTGTCTGTATTCCCCGCTGCTGGAGAACCAGTTAGAGTATAAGGTGAATGTGGAGCTGAGGAGTCAGCAGCAGTGTTCGTTGTGAGTAATATCATCCATCACCACAGTGCAGCGAGGTATCAGGCTAAACAGTTTCTCTCCTTCTGTCTTTGTGTGTCAACTCGTGATCTGACCCTCTTCCGTCATCTCATCATCATTGATCCTCCAGCGGGTTCACCTGGTCCTTCAACCAGGAGAAGGTTGTTTTTATTTATATTTCAGTAATGATTTAATTCCTAAGGTGTATTTATTGATTTAAATTGGTATTCCATAATAATGCTTGTGTTTCTACAGCGATCCTTTTGCTTTCAGCCATCATTTCTCCTTCTCTGTGCTCAAAGAAGCACATTTTTTCTCCATGTTATGTTCTTCTTAGATTTTGAGGTCACATATAAAAAAACATGCAGGGTTCTGCAGCATTTAACCCACATAAAAGCCACATTTATTATGAATTCATTCGATTTTCTTTTCCTGAGGCAGTTATTCAGAACAAAAATGATTGATCTCCCATGTTGCTCATGCTGACCTTGTGACTTCATTCCATAATCGATACATATATGGTATGGGAAAGTCCAAAGGTAATGGACTTCTTTGTGAAACTCTATCACCTGTCGCAAACCTATTCTTTTTTTTTTTCAAAGGGACGAGCGCTGATGTGGATCCTTGGGGTCATTCTGAGATGGAAAAGGAAGATGGAGAATTTGCACACATCTAAAGAAAATCTGTTCTTTATTGTATTCTCTTTCAATGACAGTTGAGATGTATTTATGCCATAGTATGTGTCTTTTGTATATAGATACAGTCTGAATTCATGTGAAAACCCAAAAGATGTCACATATGTTTACTCCAAAGGGGAAAACGATACATTTCCTACCATACCAAACAGTTGAAGTTTCATATTTTACCAAATTAAGTCACAGTGGTAGTAGCAAAAGTAGGTGGCATGAGTCCAGTCACATTCATGTGTTTAGTTATCACAATGTTATGTTGGCTTCATCCAAATAGTGTTAGATTATTTCAGGAGAGCCATGAATGTTGGATTCATCTTTTGTAGGTTACTTATCATGTTTAGCCTAAACCTTTCCTCGCAACCGGTAACAACATAAATATGGTAACCCTCCAGTCAAGAATATGCTGCTTTAGTTCCCCTATTCACCAGCATGATGGGGGCACCACAGGAGGGACACTTCGTTCAGTATTTTATGACGTATGGACAACAATGTGATCAAATTCTGGTGTTGTTTTTGTGTCTGGATACATAAATTTGTTGTTGTCACTGCCCATACATTAGGTTTTTTCTTGCACATGTGCTCATAGGTGAGATGTCTGCACATAGATGCATAGTTACATACTAATACTAGTATTATTATATACAAATGGTTTACACTGAGATACTTGTCTGTGTCACTAGCTGTTATTTTGGTCCATCTGTACTTTGAGGTTATTTGGATAGGAGTACCGGAGAGCTGCCAGGATGGCGCCACTGTCAAGTGTGTTGATGTTTGTGTTGCAATGTAAGTTGAGGGAGTCATGTGGGATCGGGTGTCTCAGGTCCCATGTGGTGTGTTTTTTAGGGGCCTCTCTTTTCCTCTGTCCCTCTCTTACACAGATTTATACTATTGTTGACTTTGACTGCATGTTTTGGGAGCATAACCTCCATTGTATATCAGGGCTTGCCCTGCATAGTTCAGGAGAGTTTCATTATTCGACTGGAGGCTCTCCAAGTAACGTTTTACTTGATTACGATACTGAACTTATTGTAATAAATTTGTTATACAACTAAGACAGTGTCGGTGGAGTTTTTCTTCAAACATCTTCAACTGCATCGCCACTGAATATACGACATAGGCCACCGGTGAACTTAACCTATATCCCATAGATTCTTACCTGGAACCATACATGGAGTATGACTTGTTACATTTCACTGATTACGTGTGACAAATAAACTGCAGGGTGTCCATTTTGAAACGCCCTTGTATATATTGATGGTTATGGACTTGTAAGGCTGCTTAGGGGCCAAGAATAGCAGACTGTGATTGCACGAGGCAGCTCCAGCTGTGAACGTGTGTAATCATGTGAGTGTGAAACACGAGGTTGGTGAAGAAGAAGAAGACGTGTGTGTAAGCCAGTAAGCCCACTCCAGAGGAGGGACGCCATTAAGTCAAACTCTTAATCCTGTTTTGTCTGAAATCTCCCCCCCGTAGGCTGGTGGGTGTGTGAATGATACTATTACCTCCCCTTTTTTTCCCTTTTAGATTTAATCTCCTGTCTGGACTTGTTGCATATAGTTTTTGATTTGTGAAGACTGCATTTCTATCGTTTTTTTCATTATTTTATCTGGGCATAATAACACCACAGCGATGGAAAAATAGTTGCTATGGCAGCAGGGATAAGAATACAAGATTTTCTACTTTCAGTTTGAAGTGATTTCACAAGTCAGGATGCTATTCTAGACATCAGGGCGCAATTCATTATTTATGATGCATACTATATTGTGAAATTTATATTTCTTTTAAACTTTGAACTTTCATTTAAAAGTTCAAACATTATATAAGGTCACCGACTACCTCCAGGATGATTTAACAGGCTGGTGCGGTGTTTATTTAGGTTTGAAGCTTTGGAAGATAGCTGTGATGTTCACCAGTGAGTGCCACATGTTAGACCTGAATAACAGTGTGTGAGTGTATTATTTTGGGGTATACAACATTATTTAAAAGTGTGGAAAGACTTTAAAGGTTCAGTGTGTAAGATTTAGTGGGCGCTATGACAGAATATGACAAAAATGGAATATAATACGGACAAAGTAAACACCAGCTCTCAAGAGAGTGTTGTGCATTTGAGTGTGAAACGAGGGGGTTGCAATCTGCAGCTACAGCGCTTCTGGTCAGCAGCATTGGTTGGTTGTTTTTTGTCATGGTTTGGGGGGTTATGGTTTTATGTTTCTTTTATTTATCCCATCTCCTTGTGTAGTTATATCGTTACATCCTGCCTTAGTGTTTTTTTGATTTCTGGAGTTTATTTTGCCTGAACTTTCCCAGCTGTCTTCTCTTGTTTTTGTGTCACCTGCCGTAAGGTTATTAAAGTTACCTTTTGTTCATCCTTCCCTCCTTGTCTGCATTTGAGTCCTCTTCCCTTAACACCGGATCGTGACAAGTAGTCTCCAACTACTTGGGGACAGGAGAACAAGCTGTGAACGCAACGTTAAAACTTTATCACAATTCTTTTGTGAAGGGATTAGCAAACAGTCACCTAGCACAGTTGTTGTGTGCAAAATACTAAAACGCAGCATTTCAAATGTTTAGAATCGTCACTAAATTCACGGCAACCGAATTTTTTTTGAACTTATTAGAATTATTTTAGAAATTATGCATGACTGTACTTTGTAAGCACCCCCTGTAGTACTCCATAACAGACTATCTTCATCGTACTTTTGTTGGATTAATATTTTATGAGAAATCAGGCCTAGCAGATACAAAGCAACGTTAGCATTCATCTGAGTCCAGTGTTCGCTCTTCGGTTTTTCCACAGTTAAACATTCGACTCTTTTGCTGCTGCTAAATAAACTGTGTCTGATTTCTGGCTGTTTCTGGGCAGGAAGCGATTTGTGGCTAAAAACAGGATCCGATGTAGATGAGCGGGTCAGACAGAGCCATGACAATAATCTGAAAGATACTAAAAAGCTTCCTGAGGCTGCAGAATCAGGTGATCGTTGTCTGTGGGTTCACCCCATTTCACATGACAGAAAGACATTTGATCCATTTTTAATGTAGAAACACGAAATAGTGCAGCTCTAACCTTCATTCGTCTTTACTGGAAATACTTAATAGACAGATCAAAAAGTGTGTCTTTGGTACTTTTGTTGGATTAATATTTTATAACCAACACATCTGTGATCTATGTGCAACCGCTTCACTGACAGTAAAAGAGAGACTTGTTCCTGCATTCCAAACAAGCTTTGTGTCATAGTGCTCCCAAAGACAGTCCAACAAAAATGTGCTCATATCAATGTGAAATGACACTGGGAACTGTCACTGTGTCCGGAAATAAGTCCTCTATTCAATATTAATGAGCCAGTTCCAGGATTTGTCTCTGTATGAATTCACCTGAGAGCCTCGGCCGTCGTGTTTCTGGCTTTTTGAGAATCTGGGAACAAACTAGGTGACTTTAGAAATTCTGCCCAACAGGTTCGCTATCCTGCATTTACAAGAGATTTGATCAGCTCAAACATCTTATCCTTATTAGTACAAATAAAAGAATATTACATAAAACCTCAAAATGTTTAATCACTGCAGGCTGCAGGGGGCTTGTGTTTTCAGCTATTTCAACACTAAAACAATATTTCAATATCATGATTCAAACAAGAGGCTCTAACTGGACCCTGCACCACTGCATGGAAAGTCCGATCTGTACAAGAAAACAGCAGAATACACAGACTTATGATCCACTTGGCCTCTTTATTGGTCACTATGAACATCTTTCCCTGATTGGTTATTATATTATATCCATTATGTTATTATTAATGAATAATACATTAATAACAATGCTGAAAATCTGTGTTATCTATGTTTGCTGCAGGGTTTTCTCTGTTCATGGTTGTTGCTGCTCCATGGTGCGGTGCACACAACGTCTGCATGTGTCGTCTGCCACAAACAATTTCCCAACCTTTCATAATAAGAAAGAGTGTAGCATGCAGATAGACCCTTTCACCGTGCTCAAAACCAGTCGGCTGCTGGAGATTGAAGAGTTTGACCAAAGGTAACGCATTACAATCTGCACCAGTGAACTGAACCGCTATACACTTCCTGTCTCCTGAATGGTGTGGGCTCCTTATCCCGTTGTGAAAGTTGTTTTAGTTTTAGTTCAGTCGTTAGATAATCTGTAATGAAACAGACCGGCGATTCAACAATGACAGAGGGGAGAGATATCTGTGCTGCCAGATCATGCAAGAGTGCGTTGCTGCTGAGACAGAGACGGGTCTCCAACAAAGTTTAATCTTCTTCTGATTTATCGGCATGAAAAATGTCATTTTGGTGTCAGGATGTTCAGAAGGTATGTGGATGGTGAAAAATGAGTCCAATATTTACTTCAGTGACTTTGAAGAAGTGTGTGCATACATGCATGTTGTGCACACGTGCGGGCGTCCTGTACCTTTTTGTCTGCACATACAGGCGCCGACCTGCAGCATGTGGATTTGTGTGCTGGTGATGGAAGAGAGAGGACATGCAACGGTGTGAATAATCCCTCTGTGTCACTTCAACTAAACAGTCAAAAAAAACTCTGTGTGGGCTAACAAAGTTAACTTGGACAGGAGAGGAGAAGAGGGGACAAGCTGGGGGAGAGAATGGGGGAGGAAAGGAAGGTAAAAAAAAGTGGAAGAGAAAAGACGGGTTGAAGTGAGGAACGTGGAGGAGAAGGAGGGAGACCTGAGGACATGAAGAAGGAAGGAAGATATGGAGGAAAGGTGAATGTGGGAGACAAAATAAAAAGGACAAGGCAGGAGGTGTCACATGCAGCGTGTGTGTGTGTGTGTGTGTGTGCGTGCGTGTGCGTGTGTGACGAGGGGAAAGGTTGACAGGCTTATGATGTCATCAGGTGACATTTAGTTGACAGGGGCCACGCAACAGATGGAGCCGGGGGTTGAAAATGAAAGTGCGTGTTTGTGTATCTTCACCTGTGTGCATTCATGTCTGTCCACGTGTGTGTGTGTGTGTGTGTGTGTGTTGCACACAGGGACACCTTTGGTTTCAGAAGTGACGTGACGCTAATTGGTCCGAAAGGTTGCCGGGGTTCAAGTTAAACGTTCATCATGTGGGCGACACGTCTGTGCGTTATCATGGTCAAAGTTTTTCAGGCGCTCTGGTCTTTCAGTGAACAATGCACTCTTCTTCTTTAAGGACTCAGTCAGCTGAAGATTCTTCTTCAGACGTGCGCAGGATGAAGAGTTCAAAGGGCACAGATCTCTACTTAAACTTCAGTCCATTGTGTTTATTCAGTGTTCATATAAAGTCAAATCCTGCTGCAGCCTTCTCCTTCACGAGGGCTGCCTCTCTGCTTTTTTACTTGTTCATCAAATATGCAATATTACCTTTCCTGTGGTTTAATGAAAACCTCAATAAGATCTATTTTCATAACAAATACTTTCATTTTATTGTGATTATATTATATTTAGTCATTTTAATATATGGAACCCCAGGTATGTAGATATAAAACCTATAAAAATGTTCAAAACTGAATGAATGACTTTACAAATTGCAGTTACAACACAGCATCACACAGGGCAGAACAATCAAGTCATTAGCAAAGTCATTATTCTCTTAACTGATGTCAGTACACAGACCCTGAGAGGTTTCCTACAGTGTTTGAGTAGGACTAAGGTAGTTTGTATTCCTCTTGAATTAATCGTAATTTATACCGCCTCGATGCTGCAGCCATACCGACACAATATGAGTTTAATTGTTTTAATAGATTCTCACATGACAATTAAAATTGTCTCCAGAAAGATGCAGCAGATTGACGGTCGAAGGCTTTTAGCAGCGACTTTCTTTGTCTGTCTGAGCTTTTATCACCTCCAGTGTTGCCAACGTATTTTTTTTTTTTTAAAGTAGTTCTATGCTTTTCAAATAATTGCTTCAAATCGCCGGACATCATCAAATTTACATTATAACAGATTGGCATCAGCTGAAGAGAATGGGCGCCAAAAGGAGTTTGGGGGGGAACACACACTGACACCCATCTCTATTTTCAGAAAAGTTGCTGGATCCGTCACTAATTGCTGTTGAGAAGTTGGGAATCTGAAAAGTTGTTAGCAAGTTGTTAAGCAACCAGACCTGTGAGGCCTTTTGAAAGAAATAAAGTTCACAGCATGATTTCACGATGTACTGCTCTCTGCTTGGGTACTGTCCTTATTCTGCGAAGTAATACAATTTTGTTGAAAATATCAGCCGGTCAAAGGTTGGGATCCAGCACTCTTCAAGGTATAATACCATGTGTCTCCACAACTTCACAGATCTGGAAGAAACTGGCCCAAGAAATTCATTTACATTTAAATCCAACGCAAAAGCCAACAGCACAATAAATCTGGACGACAACGAAACAGCGAAAACACATCGTCTCCTCTGAAAGAAACTTTTACTGCAGAGTGAAAGTAGTTATCACATTTAGTGTTAAGATTTCATGAGCTATTTTCAGATCTCATGCTGTGCTCCACAACGGTTTCAGTTTACACTCGAGGCCCGGATTTATGACTAGACATGTCTATATGTGCAAGTGAGTCGACTCGTGTCCTTATATGTGGGTCTTATTTGACTTACTGCAGTGTTGATTATTCATCAGTTCATGAAATAACTGGGTATCTTCTTCCTAACATGACAGAAAAGGTTTTAAATATGCTCACATGCAATGCCCAGAAGAATGTGTGACAGTGCATGGAGCTTTTGGTATCTCTCTGAGACACTGCAGAAACATTTTCACATCTTTGGGGTATTTAAAAAAAAAGCAGTCATGTTTCCTTGTTTCCTTCCTCTGCCCCAGTATTTCTGCTTGCTGTGAGGAGGCAGCTCAATGGTTTGGAAACAGGCTCAAATGATCCCCCACGGTGATTAGAGTTCCTCAGTGGAACGCATTATAATGAAACCATAGTGTACAGCCCCTCCACTCATGCATTTCTCTATATTTTGTTTGGGAAAAGCCACTGCACGCTGACTGCAGATTTTCTGAATGGCATTAATATAACACATAACGCTCAAACATTTGACAAAGATGGGCCGGAGCTTGCTGTCATTATTGCTTTAATGCCAGGCCACAGAATGTATTATTGAGCTAATACCACTTACCAAAGGATAAAGTAAAAAAAAAAAGCATTAGCAAGTATTGTTTCCATGGTTACCTGCAATTTAATTCACCTGGCACTCTGATTTACAGCGCTGGTTAAACTGCTGAGTAGAACTATTTTTTTGTATTTTAGTGTACAATTTTAACCAATCAGAAACAAGTGTTTTCTATGTTTTAAATGGTCTAATTGAACTTATAAGTAAAAGCTTCATGTAAAAACATCTACCAAGTGTTTGCAACCATCATACAAGTTTTCATCAGTGATGGACAGTAAGCTGAATTTATGTATCTCTCAGATTATTAAGGTTAAATCATTTAAACCTGCATGAATCCACATTTTGTTGGCCGCGATAAGTCTGTAAACACAAACTTGGCTCAAGATGTTTGAGTGTACTGGACACACCTTGGATGCCATGAATGCAGGTTCTTCATGATCTATGACTCACGGGGTAGGAACCACATTGACTGACGCATAAAAATCATCTGTTGAATTCAGGCATGTGGCGCATTGTTTATGATTTAAACATTTAAGCACGATAAACGTGTCTGTTGGCAATGAATCGAGCATAACAATGTTATTTTAATCGTGGAGAAGCTGCTTGTATTCTGCTGCTTCATTCAGAACAGTGAGGCGATGTGTCACATTCATTGTCAGTGTTCAGTGAACAAGTTAAACAGAGGAGGCTGTAACAGTGCTTGTGCTTTACCCACAGCCACATTGTTAACACTAAGAGTAACCAGCATTACCCTCCAAAGTCTGAAACATTCGCACCCACTCACTGATGTTTCAGTCCTGAACAGACATTCTTTGAACCCGTAAACCTGATAAATATTGTACACCTTACTCTCAGTTAGTTGGGCATTCTTATATTTAAAGATAAGCACAATCCTTTCTTTCACGTTGGAATACGTTTGTGAATTCATGTGACTTCAAGTTGACTCCTTTGAATTTGTATGACAGCTGACATGATTTCAGACATGACAAGGACCCATTGTTCATTTGATGTAAACACTTTCGAGAACGCCGTCCAGTTGGGAAAAGCCCCAGCGTTTGTTTCCTGAAAAGTCGTCTTTGTGGAGACGTGAAGGTTCGGTGTCAGCAGAGTTGTCACTGTCCCGAGGTCAAGAAATTAAAAGCTGTCTTCTTGTGTTGTCGCAGTCATTCACAGAGATAGAGATGCGAGGTGACGCATACACACACAATGAATGTAAAGACGTTGGGATGAAAATGTGTCGTGGCGTGTAGATCAGCTGTGATTCTCTGACTCCTTTGGCACCTGTCAGTTTATTTCTTTTTTTCCCTCTTTCATTCATTCTTTCTTCCCGTTCTCTCCACTTCTATTTACAGTCATCTTTCACCTCTTTTATGCTCCCCTCTTTCATTAGACACCTGTCACTATCCTGACCTTAACTGTCCCTGCAGCCTACAGAACGTGTCCACTCGCCTTACTGTCACGGCCTGTGTGTGCATGTGTGCGATTAAAGAGACAGAGTGTGGGTCCAGCTGCACTTGAGTGTATGTGTGTGTGTGTGTGTGTGTTTGTGTGTGTGTGTGTGTGTGTGTGTCCAGTTGTGTCAGCCATCCTGTCTTTAAAAATCATGCTTAATTCATTGAAGGCTGCAAAGTAACTTCATAACACGGGATCTGCAGGACAGTCACTTCAGTTAAATATGTCCCCGTCTTACAGTATATCTTTTAATGACCTTCTTTGTAGCTGCAATCAACATACAAAAATGTGGACGTTAAATTTCCAATGTCTGTCTTGTTGAAATGTTTAAAGGACCAGTGATTTAGTGGCATTTAGCGGTGTAGCTGCTGATTGCAACCCCCTTGTATCACCCCCTCTTTTCCAGAATTTTACAGTAATACATAAGGTATAACTCTTTCCTAATATTACGGTAAATGGATGTTAGTATTGTTGATTTTACGGTTAAGGATTGGGGTTTTATCCCATATCCAACAGTGTTGACTGAGATGAAAATGCTCATGGTTTTGCCATGAAATATTACAGTGTTTGACCGTACAACTTAAAAGTAAAAAATCTTTAAGTTTTACAGTGTAGGAACATGGAGGTTCAACATGGTGGACACAGTGAGAGAGGACACTTGGCATGTACTGTATAGATAAAGTCGCTCAATCGAAGGACACATTTGACTTTTACCACAAAGAAAAGTTTGAAATCTAAGTTGGCATAAACCAAAAAGTTTTGACAGTAAAACTGATTGTTCGGTTTGACAGTCTACACATTTAGACGGCTGATAAAGATTATTATTTTTGGCCTTTTCAAGCTTTATTTCTGATAGAGACAGCTGAAGGGTGACAGGAATGTGGGTAGAGAGAGACGGGAAATGACATGCAGGAAAGAGCCACAGGTCGGATTCGAACCCTGAGCTTCCACAGCGAGGACTGAGACTGCTCTACCAACTGAGCTACATGCTGCCCCAATAAAGTCATACAATACTGGTGACAATACAATACATGGAATCAGTCTTCAAGCAGAAACGTGCAGTTGATTTCAGCATAAGCAAAGCTCTGTATGCTCCGTGCTCGGCACCGAACACCAGACAGAGACCCATTAGCTGGTGAGGAAATAACATTTAACAGCTTAAAAAAACAAGCTGGGGCAAAGATGTCAGTACATTTGTCTGGTAACTCCAGAGTAAGAGGCTCTAAATGAACCTAATGTTGCCATTCAATACAATGTATCAAGCTTAACCTCTCTCTCTCTCTCCATTGTTTGTTCATGTCTGTCTATCTCTCTACCACCGTTTCACTGTATCTCAGTCACTCATGTCACAAACTGTGTCTTTCCAAGTCTCAGTCACTCATCCCCTGCTCATCCAAGTCCACCTCACAGTGAGTAAACGTCTGTCTGCCTTTGTCTGTCTTGTTGTGCCGTTCAACTGCTTCAATGTCCAAACCTATTTTGCTCTGCTGTTCATTTTATTGTCTTTGTCTTCCTCTCTCTCAATGTCTAAGCCTTCTTCTCTCTCGTAAATACTTTACATTGCATGTTTTCCTGTGTCAAAACAGAGGAAGCAGTGCAGCCAGCTTTGTCTTTCCGAATGAATGAGGACAGTTGGTAACCCATACTTGAAGAGCCCCAAAGTCTGGCTGACGTCTATACTCGCGTCAACATGTCATTGTGTTTGCATATTATGCAGACTGTAAATAGGCTGCACCCTTACCTTACCATCCTCATTTTGAATATGAAGCCCATTCTATACTCCATGTAATAATCTCTTGTCATATTTATGTGCCACTTGAATTAATGAATGAGAAATTTTCTGTGTAACCTAATAAAACTTTCCATTCTGCAGCTGGCCTCAACAATAAAGCCGAGATCCCCGTTGACAGACTCTTAATAATCTCTCGCTTATTATTTTTTCATAAGTTATTGTAATTTTCTATCTTTCTATTTATGCTTTCATCTTTATTTATATTTTCCACGTCTATTCTGTCTGCACTCGCATACCAAAGCAATGTCTTTGTATGTGAAAACACGACTAAGATCCTGATTCTAAAGTGCTTCAAGCTGAGAGATGTTAGAGCTGATTTGAATTGTTGTGCAAGCAGCAACATGGAAAGAAAAAAAAAACAAAACAAGCAAAAGAACGGCACACACTGGGGACACTTGACATATGTCAAAACATTGAGCTTTCCAGAAAAGCATAAACCATGTCCCAGATTGACACCTCCCATCTACTGAACCTGGTCCTTGTCTACAAGCGTCTGTAGCCGGCCCTGCAGGAGCGCTGCAGGGGTGTGTTGTGGGGATTCTGGTGTAATGTCAACACTCATACACAAAAGGAGAGGATGTAAAATGGTAAATAAGTTTACTGAGTTGAATTTGCAAAGAATTCCTCAGATTTTATACATATTTCTTAATTTGATATCTGCATATCTGCATTGTCTATACTGGAATAGATTGTGTCTCATGTCACCTCCATGCATGTAGATCCTCGTGGGTGTGCAAGAGACAAGCAAAACTCGGACCCACTCCTAGAAAAACTGCTCTACAGTCGTACCAGAGGTCAGAATTCTTGCACAGTATCTGGCAAATAACACTCCATAAAATACAGAACAATCAATGGAGCAGGTACAGGTGCTCACAGGTCACATTTAAATCAGTACAGACTGGTTTAGTTTGCTAACAAGGAAGCACAGTTTCCCATTTAATGGGAATGTTTAGCTACCTTCCACCTTGACTCCATTCATTTTCAGTACAGGAGGCCCCTGAGGGAAACTAAGCCCTGACCCTGGCAGTGTTTGTGTCTCGCCCTACCCACTGAACTATGAAAAAAAAACCATCTACTTTCACGATGTTAATGCAATGTATTTGATATAGATTGATGGATTGTCTCGACATTTGAGTATAGTCTCCAGACGTGCCACTCCGGGCAGGTGAGAGCTGCTGGGTTCGAATCTGCGAGAGCAGCATACGGCAAATATTAATTTCCTTTAACCTGGATATGTCTCAGTTAACTTGATTAGAGGCGGACTGTGGCCTCTCTCTCTCTCTCTCGCTCTATCTTTCTTTTCGCTCTGCCTTCATTGCAGGTGCAGAGGTGTGTGTGTGTGTGTGTGTCTATGTGTGTGTCAGTGATGGATGTATTGCAGATGGTCTCAGCTCCATCTAATTATGTTGTGGACACTGGAGGAAGTCCCGCACAGAGGTCACTTAGGACACACACACACACACACACACACACAGAAAGATAGAGTATAGCAGAGCGAGTGTGCTCGAGGTGCTTCTGTTGAATTTATTTTTTCTTAAACAGTCTGCAGTAGTTGAAAATGTCAGTGCGATCTACACACATGTACTGTATCAAGGTTGCCGCACACACAACCCAACTTCTTTTATTCCTATTAATCCATCTTTTCCCGTCCAGCCGAACTTGGAAATGCCAATGTTTTCACGTTATCATGAACTCTCTCTGCACTCTAACTGTGTTTTAACACATGAGGAATAGCTGTAAGCACCCACATGTTAACACAGCATAGCTGCAGATTGAATGCGTCCTGCACTGTGAGAGTTTATGGGAGAGATAACGTACCCCTTCACTGCCCAACACAAACACAAAGCTGTTCTCAAACACATTAAGCACTGCAGTGTAAATGTCTGGGCCTTACATCTAAGTTAAGTAGGCTGCATCATAATAACGTCATCCATCCTTGAAGTCCAAATGTTGTGAAATTTACTTTTTATGGGAATACTCTGTTCAGCTGCAGTGAGCCATCTGTTCAACAGCCTCCAGCTCTACTAAATGGACTAAATGTTGTATGCTGTTCTACAGTGGAGCGTCCCTGGAAGTTCAAGTTAAATGATTTTCAATCATAACAGGAAAGTAATGAGCCTGTATCTACAGTATACTGCTTTTAGTGCCTTGACTTATTGTACATTTTCTTGCGTTGGACTGAACTGAGATGGTTTTGTTTTGTTTGTGAGCATCCATTTGGATTTCCCCAGCACAAATAGGGCAACAGTTAATAAAAATGAAACACAAGAAAGTTGGAAAAGTTGCAAATCACTTTGCTCAATGACACAATTTGGATTTGTTATCACGTAAAAGTAAGAAAAAGTTAGTAAAATAAACACAATGCATCCTAATAACTCTATATATGCTTGAACTGTGACACTTGATGCTAAATTAAAGAGCAGCTGAGAATAAATGACCAAGAGGACACCACTGTGTAGGATTTAGTGGCATATGGAGGTGTTGTTACTCATTAAGACCCCCTTGTGTAACACCCTACTTCCTAGCACAAAGGAGAAATTACGGTGATCACGAAACATGCAAAATGTTTAGTCTGCCCATTCTTGGATACTGTAGAAACATGGTGGACATTGTCAAAGAGGACCTGTGGTGTCTATAGATATAAAAGGCTTCTTCCAAGATATCAAAAACATAACGATTCTTACTTTTAGGTGTTTATACATGAATGAAAACACAGTTATTATATAACAGAGCCAAAAATCTACACTGGTAAATATGTCCAGGTCTGGTCTAGACAAAGACTGCCCAGTAGGGAAGGTGAATTCATTCCAGAGCAGAGTGGAGAGCCTGTGTAGACCTCTGTACAAAGACAGGACTGCCAACCTCAGGCCTCTTACCAAAGAGACTGTTGATAACTTTCACTTGATCATGAAAACTTGGATTGGTAGGGGACCTTGTGATTCAGTATGAACCAGTATGAATTTGACAATTTGACTGTGCAATTTAAAGCAACATTGAAGTACACCGAGGCTTGTGAATCATACCATGCAGACTCAACTCGAGACACTGCAAAGCCTATCATCATCTTCCCTCGAGGATGGCCTCGGTTGACACAGCTGACGAATCCGGGTTTCCGCTATTTGTTGTTTCTGCCTTTTGCTTTTCATGTCGAGTTAAAACTGAAGCGAGCAAATGAATAGATGAAATGATGAATAACACATTTCATACAAAGAATGGCACAAATCAAAGAGAGATGCCCAGTCTTATTCTCTGAACGGCAGGGTCAGTGTTTCTCTTAGACGTCTGAGGTGTAGCTCAAGCAAGTTGTTTTAGGAAAGGGATAGTAGGGGTGTGTATGGGGTTGTATTAGGCAGATCAGCAGTTTGGATGATAAAGTTCAAACTGGAATCAAACTTCACGTTTCTAAAGGATTCAAAGCCGGTGCATGGTTGTGTTTTCCTGGCTGTGCTGGGGTAACTCTGTTGCTGATCGCCATCCACCGTAGATAATACACCCACCATCGTCCTCATACAACCCCACTTCAAAATACCCAAACTATCACCTTAAAGAATCGAAACAACAGAGAAATAAACATGACATTCCCTATAATAAGGGTTTTCTTGACCCAACATGTCACCTTGTGTCAAGCTTTCGGGGGTGTCACTCAGTACAACAGTGAAAATATCCTGTAGGAATGCATCATTTCTTCAGGTTTCATCATAATCTAATCAGCGGTGTCTGACATATCCTTCATGCATCCATATTCAGCTTCTTCAAAATAACACTGATGACATAGTCGGACTCTTTTGACGATTTGTTCACACACACAAGCAAAAACCGACAACTTAGTGCAGACAAAGTGGGTTGTTAAGATGGATCGTTGCTCTTGTCTGCTTAATTTATCTTTAGTAAGGAAGGTATTGCCCCTGTGGCCTGACTTCTCCTGTTATTTGCCCTGGAGTACTTTGATCTATATCCAAGTACATTTACAGCTTAAACTCTCCAAGAACATTTGGGATTAGATGGTCATAAGCAATACAAATTCAACTCTCCAACTTTTAAATTCAAGTTAAGTGATTCTCAAGCGTAGCCCAGAGAGCAATTGCCCTAATTTTTCCAGCGGAGAAAAAGCCAAGCTATTAATGGCTTAGCACAGATAAGCCCAAACGGTGTTAATAAAAGATTGGATAATGATTTTTAAAGACGGGAGAGGGGGACAGAACATAGGGCAGAAATAATTAATCACCTTCAATGGAGGCAGAGATGCAGCGAGAGGGGGAGATACAGGAAAGCCAAGAGAGGAGAGGGAAAGACGACACGAGAAGAGGAAAGGAAAGGAAGGGCAAGAGCTTAGGAGAGGAGAGTGATGAGAGGGTGGAAAAGATAATGCTAATATTATAAAAAGAGACTGACACCAAGCAGCAATAATTAATCACTGAGAGTGGTTGGAAAGATGAGGACAAGGGAAAAAAGTAAGGAGAGAGATGAGGAGGAAAAAAACTGGAGAGGTGAAGGAAGTTAGGGGAAGAAGTAAAAAGTACTTTTTCATCACAGTATAAGCTTAAAGTTCAACATCACCATATTACATGTAACCAAAAATAAAGAGAGCAGTAGTCTGGACCTCAGTGCCCAGACAGTCCTCCTGTGGCTGTATGATCACGGTAATTAGACTGAGAGCAGCAGAGAGAGTGTGATTCACAGCGGAGAAGGTGATGTAGGAACAGAAAAAACACATCAAAACACACTCTGCTTCTGTTTCAAATGGAAATGTCATTCCACCGGAGTCAAGACAAGGGGTGGATTATGGTTCGAGGTGGAGGTCTCCAACCTCTTCCATCTGATGCCCAACATACCGCTCATGTTTCAGACCGTTGCATGGTTTTCATACAAGTGATCCTGAAGCTGTTTGATTTCTGACGTTTTTTCACTTGTTTGCAAAACTTTTGTTGTTTTAAGTTTAAATGTAAGTTCTTTATTTTTCATATGCATAACAGGTAAACTGAGAACAGGTAGTAATGAAGCAATGAAATTCTTAAAATAAGAGAAGGGGTAAAAAAAGACATAAAATAGTGCAGAAGATAAAATATATGAATAAAATAAACCAGAATCAGAATCAGGTTAATCGTCAAAAAGGTTTTCACATACAAGTAATTTATTTTGATGTTATTGGTGCATAACAAACATTATGTAAAAAAAATCTAAAAAGAGTACAAGGAAGATAAAAAAAAACAAGTATTAAAAAATATAAACTATATATTTTTTTTTAATGAAAAGAGTTGAGGAATGTGCAAGTATTTGCCAGGTAATATGCAAATGTTCACCGAGGTATGCAGATAAAACTATATCTGAAACAGTACAAAATATAATAGGTACTCTTGTGTTATTTTATTGCCTACTGCCTAGCCCAAAAGAACTTTATGAGAAACTGTCTCTTATTATTATTATTATTATTATTATTATTATTAATCCATTACTTTTAGCTAATATTTTTAACTTCTGTACTTATGTATTAAAGCTTTCAGGGGCAGAATAACATCTCATCCGCAACACTTTTGACAATCCCTCATAACCCTTTCCTCTTCTTTCACTCTTGTATTCTGCATTTCTTTAACCCACCTAATGTCTTTCTCGTCTTTCTTCCTCTCCTTCCTAATCTCCATAGGCTCCTGAAGGGGCGTCCCTCCTGCCTGCAGCAGATTCCCCATCGAAGTTTCTCCACAATGCAGCAACAGACAGAAAAAGTAGAAGAGTTCCCATGAATTTACAATCACAGCATATGTTGTGAAGGTGATCTATTAGGCGATCGTACATGATCAGGGCGCATCATCCTTTCATCATCTTAACTTTATGTCTACATCAGTTTATTTACATTGTGAGACCGCAGTATTTATGTTCTGTCTCTCATATATACATAGACAATATATTTTGTTCAGTATCAATCATAATGTTATTTCAATATGCAATAAAAGCATAAAACATGTGTTTGTTCATAGCATGGGGCTTTATACATTCTTCTAGATGTGTATGTGTACTGTATGCATGTAGTTTTCTATTCAGAGTCCCACTGTGGGAGAAACAAACAAGTTATTACTCCCGCTGCTTTTCATCTCTGTGCCACATCTTTAAAAAGAATAGCAGATGGAAAATTAGGTTTTATGTAGCAATCTTTTATTTACACAAATACACACACTCACTCAGATGCAGAGTGGGTAGAAATCCTGCTCGCTGTTTAGATGGTACTGTACGTCTGAAAGCACAGAGGCAGCGCGGTGGCATATAGTGATTAGAGTGTCAGCCCTGTAACTGGAAGGTTAAAAGTTCAGCCCTCCATGACCCCCACACTCTGCAGAAATATCCTCGGCCGTCTAACATACAGCAACAGTGACGCTTTCTTAATGACCGGAGCTGCAAGCTTTTTCCTGGCTGAGAGAATCTAACGACGGTGAGTGTCCAACATGTAAAGACAGAGGATGTACTGGACTCTAGGTACAGAAATGTGTAAGCAACAACAAGATGAAGCAGGTCACTGCTGAAAATATATTGAGGAAAACATATATAGGAAACTAGCAAATGGAAATAATTAGCAATAAAGTATAAATCCAGAGGAACGAGTCAGAAACTGGTTATTAATGAGCAACTAGTTCCTGACTGAACCCTAATTGGAGGACTGTGAAGATTGTAATAAGCAGAACCAGTGTGTGATGATGATTTTCTTATAAAATTAGACTATGTGGACACATTATTACTGTCAGTGTGCTCTGTGGCATGATTTTAGTATCTTTAGGTTTCATTTGGCTCGCATTTGGTTCGTGCTCTAACTCGAGCTGTCATTTCTCCCTCCAGCAGTTCCTTGAACATCTTGATTGATCAAACCTTCTTACTGTAATCACTCACCTGTTTATTTCCCTCATTACTCCCTTAGTATATACTGTACCTTAGCCATCAGTTCTCTGCAAGCTTGTCTGTGGCACAAGCCTTTCTAGCAACTAAATATTTCCCTGCCTGTGTTTTCATCCTGTTTTATTTGACCTTAACTGTTTTGGATTCTGCCTCAGTCTAGCTGAATCATTACCTCCTAAGCCGTGGTTTGAACTGTGACACCTTTTCAGTTTTTCAATTTAAATTACCAATCAAATGGTAAAATTCCAGTTATGATACTAGTCATTTAGGTTGTGTTTCCCATTTTTACGGGAGGGCAAGACGGTGTCATAGGAAGATGAACAGGATATGAAGAACAGATAATGGCTTTTTTTCTAATCTTTGCTTTTGTCCTGTAAAAAAAACCAAACAAACAAACTTGCGGGGTTGTCGGTAGCGTAGTGGGTTAAGCGGCCGCCCCGTGTGTGGAGGCTATAGTCCTCGTTGCAGCTGGCCCCGGTTCGAATCCCGCATCGGACGGCTAATTTACTGCATGTCACTCCCCCTCTCTCTGCTTCCTGTCTATCTTCAGCTGTACTATCAATAAAGGCATAAAAGGCCAAATAAATAATCTTTAAAAAAACAAAAACTTGCTTGCAAACCCCTCCACCAAACAGTGATTGTCCGAACATAGCTTAGCAACCGTAAGAGAGTTGTCCACTGATCTCAGGACTGTTGGTTTGATCCCCAGCTACTTCAGTGTTCTTAGGCAAGTCACTACTCATAGCTTAACACCTTCAGAGTGTGACTCTGACACTCAAAAGCCGTCGGACCACCGAACTGGTCACTGGCGTATCCAACGGGCAAGATGTGACATGTAAATGAATGTATCTTTGTTTTAGGGGCTCAAATGCCAACAAACAAACTCAACAAAAAATACTTCAGGGGACATAAAAATGACAAGTAACGGTGATGTAATCATGACGTAATGTGTGACCGGTCTGTATAATGCGGTCGTTTACTTGAAAAGACTTGAAAAAACGGTGTTCTTTCTCCATGATTGTATTTATTGCAGTCCCTGATTCAGAGTTACTTGATTCTAATTAATGAACCGTTAACAGCATTGTTTGTTATTTAATAACTACTGGGGATTATGGGGCCTTATTGTAAACTTGTCACCAAGTAAATAATTACAATCACTGAATCCCTGCCAAGTCCAGGGGCACGGCTCTGCTGCTGACGCTGCACTTTCGCCCTCCCTCCTGTTGAGCTTTAAAAAGGCACAAAGTCAATTTCCTGCATCCGCAGTATCACAAAAATAACATTTTCTTGAGAGCAATTTAGCCAGTCCCACTACTGTACCACTGAAATATGAGTTCCTTATTGAAAACAAACTTTATGATTCACTCTTAACCCACAAAATAATAAAAAACCAGGTAAGACATCAGTGTAGGCTCAAGATAGATGCAGCATAGAATTTCTACTTAAACGTCCGGTGTTTTCGTTGCCTTGAGTGAGCAATTTGTTACGTTGCCATGAGCCCAGAACAGACAAGCACTGACTCTAGGTGCAGGGCCTTTCACATCTTTCATACAGTTCATATCCACTGTTGTTTCTCCTTCATGATAGGACGAAGAGGGTGGGACGAGGGTGCACAACACTCGATCCTACACATTGGTCCTTTAAGAGTCACATGAATAAATGAAGCCACCATGCTTATATTACAATACATGCAAGGTTATGAATATTTTTTACATAAACTATACAGTACACTGCATTATAAATAAAGGAAACCTCTTTAAAAGGATCATACAGTCTCGGTTTGTGTCTGTGAAAGAAGTTGGATTGTTGTTAAAAGGCCTCAGGGTGAGCAGCCTTATTGACATGTCTTCATAAATGCTTTATAGGTGTTTTGGATGTGGTCCAGAGAGCAATAGCACCTTGTTAAGCATCATGTAGTTCTTTATAGACCCTGACAGCTTTGTGCTCTGCTCTCTGTTGTGTTATTTATATATCAATACTTCAAAAATGTTTGACTTTTCAACCTAGTATAAAGGGCAGAGACAGTTCAGTTCACTGAACACAGATGACCCTTTAACTACATCAATACTGTATTACGTACATCCTCGTTTCATGGCAAAAGTGGAGCAAAGTCCCGATAGCCAGATCAGCTTGCTGTCAAAGCCTGCAGGTCATCAGGAGAGGGTAAAAATGTTTACAGCAGACTGTGCATCATGATGAAGACGACCCTCTCTGGTGGCTGCCTGTGTGGTTGTGCTTAGTCCATAGTAAGAATCTGCATTCTTGCTGGTGTGGTCCAGACGATATCTGACACTGTAATCAAATGCAGACAGATCAACAACCCACTGCTGCTCAGTGGCCCCCAACATGCTTTAAGCCATCTGCAGTGTGCAGATGTCCAAATGTCACATTTTTGGCCCCACAAATACTCCCTTAACTTTTCAATCATTGCCCACTTCATGCCAGTCGCCTATACCACTGCGCCTAAAGTACTGGCATCAACCTCAAGAATGAAGTTAGCAAAGGCCAGGATGGGTGTACTCACTAGCCGAGCCTTGAGCTGTTTGTTTTCACAGCTCTCCCACCAGGCCTCTGCAGCCTCTCCTGCATAGCCTTCAGCCACTAGACGACGCAGTGGTGCAGCCAGTTCAGAAAACCATGCTCACAATCCCACAAACCACGAGCAGCAGCGGAAGGAGAAAGGTCAAGCGTAGGCACATTCATGTGGCTGCGTGGCTGTATTGCGAGGTAGCATGCCAAAGATGAACTTCCTGCTGGTTGCTGTAATAGTAAATTTAATTTCTTTGTTCCAACCACTAGAGAAGCACAACCTCGCCCCTTCTTAACATAAGATAGCAGCTCCTTTTGTCTTTGTAAATTGTGATGCCTAGACTCAACTTTGCACCTGCAGGATACCTCAGGTGTGAAACACACCAACGGGGGGGGGTCGGTGCCAATACCTGCAACAGACAAAAGGTGTGAAAACACTTCCTGGAGGGGCCGACTCCTGCAGGAGACAAAGGGATGTGAAAGGTGTGTCCCTCAGGTATAAATGGTTAGGTGTCCCCATACTCGGGATCTTTCTTCATCTTTGACCGCTTGCGCGTTGATTGACCTTTTCTTTGCAAAGAAAATAAAACCTTGTCGGCCGGCAGAAGTCTCTATTTCATTCTTCACCAGCAGCAGAGAATTTCCACAACATTCCACAAAGTACTGCATAAATTAAAACTTCAAGTCTTGGGGGATCATAAAAGTGTGTACCATTTTAAATTTTTTTTGTAGTAGTCCAGCCAAAGGTTGTGTTATTTCAATGAAACTGGTGGCGCTTGAGGAAAAGTGAGGAGGTCATTACAGTCAGGACGGTTCATCCTCTGGGAATTCAAAGTTTAATGCCATTCCACTCAAAAATAACATTAAGATTTGGACTGACACCATTAACACACCACTAACATGACTTCAAAAACATATCGGTGGTTCTAGCATCAAACCTGTGGACTGTTACATACTCTAACAAGAGAACATTTAATATAATGCCATTATATAAAGCAACATATAAATCCATTTGAGGCCTTGAAACAACTAAAGTCCGTCTTATTTTATGACTGGACTGAAAGTAATTAATTTCACATTCATTAAAGTCATTCATGGATTATTTGGACTGACTTGCAGCAAAAAAGAATTGTTTACTTGTTATGGTACTTATTCTAATTCTGTCGGGGGAGAAGCCTTTTTTTCATTCTAGTAAAATTTTAATTGAGCTCCATTTTCAGGAGATGAGGACAATCCTCTCGTTAGCAAATCCTTCTGAGCTGTACACAACATGAGAAGATGAAGCTATTTTTTTAAACAACAAAACTGTCCAGACTTATTGATTGGGGTGTAGTGGAAAGCACAAAGTGTTGAATAAAAGAGTGCTTCACCTCCAATCCTTATTCTCAAATAGTTTCAGAGGCACCTTGTTGTGTTGTATTTTTATCTGTCAGTCATTAAGAGAGTTCTGCATTAGCACAAGCTATTTATAGGTTGTCTGAAAATAAACGATTTGCTAAATTAAGAGATTAAATTTAGCCCAAACAAAAATATCCAGTGCATCTGTCTTTTTTTTTTTTTAACTTTCAGTTGACTTCCTGAGGTTGACGGTGGTGCAGTCTCAGCCTTATTCCACATGCGTGCACAATAAATGAAGTGACACATAAATTACTGCTTCAGCAGGTGGATTGAAGGGATGGTTTGCTTCTTCTTTAGAGTATCCTGCAACAACAACCTGTAAACTTGGACAAAAAAGGCACAGAATATATACATTTCCATCTGCACACTAGAAACTCTCTTTGTGTCATTAAAGAAATGAATCATATCTCTAATACTGATACATTCTTTATTCTGACTTGGTAATGTTGTTTGTAATGCCAAGCAATGACTGACACCTGTGCTCAGTCACATCTCCACACCCTCCACCACACTGACTGGTCGTTACACATTGCAAATACACCTGTGGAGTCACCTGTGCAGAAAGCATGTGTAATAGGGGAGAGGGGGTGAGAAGGACGGAGACCTGCAGAAAATGCTGCTGGTTCAGTCTAATTAAGAGTAAAAATGTATTTAATACACCACTTTGGACCCGGATCACTGCACCGCCTCGGTTTATCTGATTCAAACCGTTTTTTAATGAAGTTTAAGATAAGCATATACAGAGATGCAAATACAGAGGGCCAAGTGGGGAAATCATACAAGAAGCAAAGATCTAAAAGTTAGGAACACGCGCTCTAATAATCCCAGTAATAGAGTAAATAATAACATCAACAAAGACGTGTACAGCATGTCACATCTGCACAGTCACTACTTCAGATAGCACCATCTCCAGCCAACATCGATAGGATGGAAGAATCTAAATCTAAATCTCAGCCAGCATGAACTATATTCAACTAATACATCAGACAATTCTGAACATGTTTTGAAGAAGTTACAACTGCACGTATCATGAGAAGATTAGGGGAAACGTTGCTTCCTTTTTAGTTTAAAAATTAGCCTAATGGTTGAAATCTTTCCCTAATATGCCGCTTATTATTACTTAGAAGGAAAACATAATGTGCTGTGCTCTGATTCTACCACCAACTGAGCAAATAACATTACATTTTCACTACATTCTTTCCATTAATTCAATTGTATTGTCATCGTCTAGTCTACAGTTTTTGAAGTGAAGAATGTTGGATTATTTCTTTATGTATAACATTGTGGGATCATGTATGTGTGCATGTAATCTATCTTGAATTGTTTCGTTGTATCTTAATTATCTTTGGAGTTTTAGGTTCAGTTTAGAAGTATCGAGAAACCAAGTGCTCACACAGACCTATGCTGGTATTACTGTGGGTGGCAAAAATAAAGTTTAATTGGTGAACTGCACACAAGCAGTAACCTCTATGCATGACCCTTTCTGCTGGTAGAGACACAAGCATAAAATTAGACTCGAGTGTCCTAGCTGTGACATTAAGGGAAATGCTCTAACTACTCCATGTGTTTCACTTTTCTTAGAGGATGAGAAGACATGGAAGGACAAGCTCAAACCTCACCAGCTGGCTGTCAACCCATAAATACACCTTTGACGTCTCCCCCTGTCAAGACCTGCCCACAGGAGAGCCTGAAACTGTCACAGTGGAGCTGCAGTCCTGAATGTGTTTTTTTTTTTTTACCATCCGAATTTCACTGTGGGGACGTGACGTGAGCAGAGATGAAACTTTAATGATCCCTGTAGGGAAATTTCATAAAAACAATGATCTGCACTCGATCAGGGAATGAAACCTCCAGCATCCCGCATGACAAGTAAAGATACTTCCCGGCATGAGATGATCAAATGCTCTGCAGTATCACTTCTGCAAACGTTTGTCGAGAGTCAGAGCGTCTACGGCTGAGGGGAAAAAAGTTTTCTTTGACTTTAATGGGCACAGCCGAAGAAGTGCAGTTTATTAAAGTTCTACAAAATATGGAACATTTGAATAATAGAACTCAATGTACAAATATAATACAAAATGCACTTTTTAAAAAATGCAAGGGCACGTAATAATAAAGAATCAGTAAGTGTTTGATCTAGTGGTGTAGGTGCTGATTGCAACCGCCCTGCACAATCTAGTGCCAGTGTTTGGTTTGTCTGTTCTGGGCTACTGTGACATGGTGTGAGGAAAAACAAAGACAAACACACTTTTTCCTTTTGGCTCTGGCATCCTGCACAATGTGGGAAAGAAAAACACACAATAAACAACCACAAAGTGGGAACAGATGTAGACACTAACACACTGTACATATATATAAATGAGTTTACAAGCTGTAGTTTACTGTACAGTGACGTGTAAAATCCATTCACTGTGAGGAAATGAGTCATCAATATTATATATTGGGTATTTGTAGTTGTGTTTGTGTTTGTGTGTGTGTGTGTGTGTGTGTGTGCATCTTGTCTCATATTGATTCAGACTGCAGGCTACAAAGCAGTCAGCTAACATGCTTCTGAATAAAATAAATCTGGCCTTAGAGGCAAAGGCTCCTGACACAGAGCTGTCATATCCCCTTACTCTCCGCCTTGCGCACACACACACACACACGCACAAACACACACACACACAGTAACGTTCATCTACCCACTGGTGCGATTGCAGCAGCAGAACTGGATGATTAATCACACCTGAGTGGTGTGTGTGAGTGTGTGAGCGAGACACACACACACACACACACACACACACACACACACACACAGGAAGAGAGCAAGACCAAGATGAGATCAGAGGAGGGAGAAAGGGAAAGACGTGTGTTCTGTCTAAACTCGTCACAGGCCTTCTGACAGAAAGACAGAAGACAACACACTCACACACACACACACACACATCAGCATCTCCTTTAAACTAACATGACCTGCTGGTGAAAAGCTTCGGGCCGGGTTGTGCTAGCGGCATGTTGCTTGTCTTTTTTAAGCAGTGATGTGCAACAGTTTTGGACAAGATGTTGCTGATGGGCAACAGTTGTACATGTTGTTGTCTCGCTGACCATCCTGAAAACATTCAAGCAGATCCTTGGTACGAGATATCGTTTTGCTAATAAACCTCATGTCAGTCCATGATCTGATACATGCTGTGTATGGAAATTAAAAGGATATTACCTTCCTGGTGTTTAATTACAGTTACATGAACTGAATAAAAACTGCATGAATACAATTTAAAAAAAGGTAAATCACCTCAACACTAATGCATTTTCATTGTACCGTGTGTCCTCTACAGTTAAATTGATAATGACGATGAGCTGATGAAATATTAGAGGTAAGTATAATGCCTGTATAATTTATACAGTTTGTCAGGTGCATCTTTCTAAGACTAGAGTAGATTTGGATTTTCCAGATGGACGGAGGAAAAACACTGAATCATAAAAATGTTCCTGTATGTCTGCTGGTTGTGCAAATAAGGCAAAAGTTCACATAAACAAACCTCATAGGAACTCCATAAGTGTGTTACCTGTTCTCTGGATGTTGTCTTGTGTCTAAATGAAAATCATCTTGAATCAGCATTAACTGCAGATGTGCACTAATGTGCAAAACAAACTGAAACACATGATCTCATTTCTAAACACCCTGCCATCAGACTGTTTTATTGCACTTGAACTAAAACTGTAATTTTTTGGAAAACTCAAATGACGTCATTAAATTTAAAGGACAGGCATGTGTGTAAAGAACAGCTCTAAAGCTGTTACATTATGGTCACCATTATAAGTGTCAGTGCTGCACTCTACACTACATGTTCATTTTATCCAACATAATCAATGTTCACTCACACTGTGCTACAGTTTTTGTCAAATCACCCCCAAAACGTTTAATCTGTTATCCAAGTGGCTTCTGATTACTTTTCTCTGACCTTGATTTGAAAAAACAAAAAAAACATATATATCTGCACTGCATGCATGCTGCATATTTAAGCAGGAGTCATTTTTAATTCACAGTCTTAGTACATCAACATTTTGTTCAACAGGTGTGTAAACAACCTTTTTTTTTAAAGTTTGAAATTGACTTTTTACATGCGTCCATAGTATGACTCAGTGTGATTAAATATTAATGTGTGCAAATTATTCATCCGTATGAACCAGAAATGCATCAATAAAAGGACGTACAAATTCACAGACACAACAGAAGTAAGAAGACGCTCGCACAAAGAAGTGAGCACACTCTCAAATGATGAAATCATTTTCTCTTCTTATCCACTGTGTGTAAAAGAAAATTCATTCTGTGTAATGGCTCTGACTGTAATAGCTTATAGTGACCATAGTGGTTTAGTGTCACTGTTATCACACTACTGATGAATAAGTTATATACTACCAGCTGTTCCTGTTCCCTTTTCTGTACTTTTTAATACACAGACAGAGGATGCATTCAACAGTTAGAAGCTTTCATTTTAAACTGTGTTAATGGCAGATCTGTGTCACTGTGGCCATTCTAGGAAATGCTTCAGAAGCAGCCCGGAAGTTCTCTGCTCGCTCTGCTCTGTGCTGAAAAATGTTTTTGACGGATGCCACGACAAGCAATTCAAACTGGCCGCAAGTCAGACACAGAAACAGCTTAGAGAATCTGATTAATTTTCAATATAAAACACTCATGCAGACTCGTGATTGAAAAAACAAACAAATAGGAATCAATGTAACCACATAGCTTTATACTTACACATGGTTTAAGTGTATGGACCTGGGAAAGAACACTGAAACACTACTGGTAGGACACACAGCTGCATATGACACCCAAACAGCACTGTGGCTGCGATGCCTGGTCAAATCTCGCGATGCTGTTTGGCTGATGCATTGGTCTTTTGATCAGGTGACACACTTGTGAAGCTAAGACATAAGCTGTAATATTAAATCCTGTTATGAGAGGATATGACAGATTTTAAGACCTTTTAAGTCGAGGCACTTCTCAGCTGTTGTTTTACCACAGTCACATAACACATGGTAATAACAGCAGTGTTACATAATCTGTTTAAACAGACACAGCAGCTGACATCAGAAGGTGTGTTAAGCAGTTTATGTAACAGCACAGTTAATTGAACTACCTATTAGTCATACGTCTGTTTGCCGCAGTCACGCCTCTGAACCCACACACCAAACTTTCCATGTCCCTCCTCTGTGGTATATGGCATGTGGGACATTGCATTTAATGGTCCGCCAACCTAACAGAGTTTGCTTTGAAGCAGAAACACACTGGGAGACATACACTGCTGCCCAATTAGGTGGTCACATGCCATACACACATCTGTGCTGTAAATCATATGCCATGTGCCCTTTGAGAAAAAAATCAGAAAAAGGGGAGAAATTTGCTTTAAAGCCTCTGGAAATGTGCCCTGAAATATCTATGATGAAAGTTCAATATCAAATTTGAATATCTCATTAAGCATCAAGAAAGGTCTTAATGATTATAGCTGTGCTAAAACCTAATTAAAGACAGCTCATTTTGCCGCTGCGTAGGCATGGCAGGTCATGTATGGATTGACATCTCTCTCTCATGAGTACTGGCATGGAAGTTAAGCAATGTACAGCTGTGGACGGAGAAGCAGCAAAACTTTTAGCAACCTAAAAAAAAAAAAAAATCAATATCCCTCTAAGTGTACGCTATATTCAGAATATTTTCACCAGGGTTAGAACCAAACCCTAACCCTGACCAGTAGATGGAGAACCTGTTTCCATTAGACAATAATATCTTGTATAAAGAGGTAACGTTGGTGTCCATAGATGGAGTTATACCAAAACAGAAAAAAAAGATGTTCACGATCCTGCTGAAGCCTCCTTTTTGTCTCACTTTCCTGAACATGCATCTTGTCCTGCACTTTGACTTTTCACTTTCGCCACTTTGCCGACTGTAAAGAAAATAACATTTCTGATATTTCCCCACATTCACACATCCAGTAGACACAGAGCTACCGTTCATTTATTGTCCATTTAGCTCTGTCTTTGGTCTCCACCAACTTCAGAAAGAACTTCTGCCTCCTAAATGCTTCACTGTGTTCACCAGGTAGTTGTCAATTTGCTGTGTTGTTCTGATGAGAATTGCTAAGTTGGGTCTCTGTGGTTAAACAACACATTTTACCACAAAGCTGTTTGATACACTGGTAATATAAAATCATGAATCAGTGTAGCTATAATACTCAATACAACATAGTTCTTCTGTAGAATGACTTGTATTTCCTACTGAGAAGATTAAACAGAGTCACTGTAATGCCAGATGATTAGAAAATCATTTCATTTAGATTTTCCATAGACCACCATTCATTCTTCTGACCACCATGGTTAGTCTTCTGTAGAAACATGGCGGATTGGGTATGGATACAAAAAGGTATCAGAACGATTCTTTTTGTTATAATACAGCAATGAAAACATTGTTATGAACATTATCATATTCTTTTTTTTAAATAAAAACACCTACAGATGAAAGCTTCCTGTAGAACTAGCATCCTGCCAAGACTGTTTATTCCAAATGACTCACTCAGTGACTCACCCCAAACCTTAATAGGCCCGGAGATGAACCTGCACCAAAGGGACGTTTGGTGTGACTCAGACCCACCAGGTCTACTTTTTCAGCAGTGTCACGGGGCTGAATGACCTTCACAGCAGCACCAACATGCTTTTCTTTGAATAAAAAACATCAATTACAGCAGTTTAAAAGGCAGTAGAATATTATAAAGCCTGGAAATGAGTAGGCAGAGGGATTTTAGGTAATCCCAAAAACAGAAAAATAAACGTATATAACAGCACAAAAAAAATGCTCTTCTTGAGGATTTTTCTATTTCCAAAAACCTTTGCTCTGTATTTAGATTATACTCTATTTATCCCACGATGGGGGAAATTCTCTTATCTGTACTGGCAATCCGTTTTTGGATTATATTGATATTATATAGCTTCTACTGTAGGAAAGAATCCAATGTCAGACTGTTGCATGTGCATATTGTAATAAGTCTGAACTGGATTTAGTTTTATGTAGGCGCAGGGACAGTTCATTGACCCCCTGGTTGAGATTTCTCTGTCGCTTGCTGAGAAGTAAAGAACTGCATCATCTGCATATGGATGGTTTCTGCCCTTGGTCATCTGTGTTGGAAAGTTATTCTCATGGAGTACACTTCCCTGTGGCATGCCATAACCACATAGGGCAAGGCTGGACAGGGCATTCCTTCCTGTTTACTTTTAGAGGGTTCTAATAACTTCACTCACTTTATGCAGTGCAGAAACTTTTACTATGCATTTACTATAGGACTGTTCTGTTGAGTGAGAAATAACCCTCATGTCATCAGGGTTATTTCAGTTTGGACTGGACTTCAAAATCTTAAAAAGTTTATGTTGCAAGCAAGAGACACAGGAGTTTGGGAGTTTATCTGTTGAAAATTACTATTTAGTTGCAATGTAGTAAATATTGGATCACTTACATATACAAGGGAATAAAAGTCAGGATATTTCATCCTCCACTGCTTCGATTTTAACCTTTTTCTTTGAGTCTCCTTACTTTATGAAAGTAAAACACCAAATCAGAATATACCTTTTTAAGGTTGAAATAAAGCTAAAATGAAGAATTGGAGACGATAAAGCTGTAAACTGGCAAAATATGTCTAGTAGTATACATTTGAGAGTTCAGAAAACAGTGTGTTTCTTTGGCAGAATAGGTTTGGCACCCTATAGTATCCCTATTTATGCTACAGTATCACCTCTAGTCACTATATCAATTGCTTTGGATATTCATGAAGTCACAGGGTAGCCTTGGATAACAGCCAATGTCTGTTCCATCTTGGCTGTCAATACCGGTTTTGTTGACTTGAAGTCTACTGTATGTCAGCGGCTTTTCTATGCCTCAGGGGTGCATGGGCTATAGCACGATTCTGTTTGTATCCGCTGTCAACTTCCAAACAATCACAAGACATCAACTCATCTGATGCAATAAACGGCTGTCAGCCAACAAATTTTCAAAAGCACTTTCCAGGTTGCACTGCGAGAAAAAAAGAGGAAGAAACGCGAGGAAAGGAAATAGAAATGCACAGTCTGAGTAATGCATGACTATGAAAGTGATACAACAAACCTTCAGTCTGGGGATAGCAGATGGATGGGTAGACTTAAAGACATATTTATTCTTGTTGTTTGTTATATTCTTGTATTGCCATGCTGGTTTAAATATGTTGTTCCCAAAATTAGCAGTAAGTAAGTAATCACTGCTTGCTAATTAAAAACACAAGACGAAGAGTTGTCCATTAGAGGGAATAAATGGAAAAAGAAATTTACATTTCAGAGACACAAAAACAAAAATTGATTTGGTGCTCTTCTCGGCTATAGATGAATTTTGCCTCATGAATCAGACATTAGTGTTGAATGGTCTGTTGAACGCCAGGTGCAAATTGCTACTTGGCACAAACACTTGGTCAATTAAGATGTTTCTGATTTTCCTCTTGTTCCTCGAACATCCAGTCAAAACAGATTATTATGTCATTGTTTTGTCCTGGTTGAGCACATAAATGAACACAAGTGAAAAAAACTGCTTGCTGAGATGAACAAACAAGGGAATTGACTGGAAAGGATAGTATGTGATATATGTAATCAAGCTGTGAATTGAATGAATTATTAAATGATATCCGGGTAACAATAATTTGCGAATGGTGCTCTGCATCAATGTGCAGAAACAAACTGTGAATGGATCTATTGAACATTATGTACGGTCACATTTGATCTTTAAATCATCAAGTTCTGTTCTCTAAAAGCAAAAAACACAAACTGATTTCAAAGCATGTTATCAGTTTACCTCGAGTTTCCACATTTTTAACATGCATAACGATTCTTATTTTCAGGTGATTATACAATGAACAAACATCGTTATGAATATTATATTACATTCCTGCCATATCCCTCAAATTGAGGCCCTCAAATCTGACACACTGGACCTTAACTTTACTGTAAATGCACAAGATCAACAGTTTGTGCCCACAAATAAAATGCTTTGTCATACACAATAGCTCCTTTATATACTGTAATAAACAAATACAATAAACCAGAGAACCACAATGAATACAAATGAAATGTGGAAATTGTGTAATTCTCTACTAATTTACATTACATTAATTATTAAAATGAATGTATATATTATTTATATTAATTGAATTTTAATTAATTTAAAATAAGTCATATTTCATTTTCAAACGAGCTAAATTAAAGCCCTGACTAATAACTGTATGTAATGTATAGTATCCCATACGCTGTAACAGACTGAATACAATGAAACCAAAGCATATTAGTCCTTGTATAATCCTGAAAGTTGAAAATATCCCCTGGTCATAACTATTACATAAAAGTAATGTGACAATCTGCTACTCAGGTCTGTGTTTTTAATTTAGTGGGTATAAATAACAAATTATATTGCCCTTATACTATTTAAACACCTCCTAATAAAGGTATATTGGAAATCTGATCATTCCCAGAGTTCTCGTCCAAATATTTTATATCTGCCTTCTATCAACCCACACACTCTGTTTATTAGTTTTTCCTCAATGATATAAACCCCAGGATTCTCTGTAGATTATCGATGTGACCATTTTAAATGTCAATTCAGGAGTTTGTAATTATATAAAGATTTCTGTGCCAAATAGAGAGAGAGAGAGAAAGCAAGATTTCTATTTGATCTATCAGCCTGTAGGACTGTGTGTATCAGTGTGTGAAAGCAGGAGAGAGAGGCGGTGTGTGTTCAGGTTAGTGGGCTAACCCCATTTCAATGATTGCACAGGTTGAATGGTGTCAAATGATTGGTCACCCCCCTGCATCCCTCCAAGGCAGGTTCACAGACAGCACACTCACACAGCGAGGTCTGAGGCTTCACAGTGGCATACAGTAGTACTTCACACAGCCACACAGCAGAGCACTTGCTTTCTCGCTTCCTGCTGACTTGTCAGTCCATGCTCTGCACAGCGTGCCGCTGGTCTGTCCTCCTGCAGGAGAGGAGAGGAATTCTTTAGGCTTCTTTCAGCTTGTCCAAAGCCTCTTCAACACCGAAGCTTGTGTGCAGCGCTTCTCCGCAGTCCCGGACGACAGCTGGCCTCTTTACAGTTCCAGGCTAAACTGCGGGGGGGATCCAACAGCAGCAGGAAAACCCCCACGATGGGTTGTGAGAGCCCAGCCGTGCCCGTCAACCTCGGACCCATCTGTGAGCTTAGATGAAGAAACTCCCTGTAATGTGCACATTTACACTCCCTAAAACTCCTTATTAGGTTTTCAACACCACACTAATGAGAAAAAAAAATAGATTGACACGTTGGCCTCAGAGTTTTGTGCCTTTCCTTAACGTGGAGTGACTGTAGAAAATCATACAGTGCTGACAAACCATTGTTGAATCCATAATGTTTGCAGCAAAATGTGGAAACATAATAACAACTTAAGGTACAGTAGCACAGTCTGGGAGAGCTTCAAACTTTGACGTGAATGTATTCTTGCGACAATCCTGTAAATGTTGCATCACCTTATTTGCTCAATAAGTTTTTGTAAAATAAAAAAAATAAATAAAAAAAGCTGAATATTTTGTCAAAAACACTTTTAGTGTTTTAGTTTTGTCACCATACAGAAAGGTCTCAGCAGTCAGGCCACCTTTTCTTTTCAGTGACTCTGTTTAATATGATCAGCGAGGCTCCGGTACACTTTATTTAAACTACCAGGAAATTGACTTTTATCCTCTGGATCATAATGAATGGTGTGACTCCTCCCCGCCCTCTGTGGCTTCACTCCATTTGTTTTAAAAAAGTAGGGTAATGATAAACAGGTGCTAGTCTTTGCATTCACACCAGGCTGTGTGTAGAATATTATATATTATGTGTAATAAGTACCATCCTACTTTCTTTCAGGTCTGAGAACAATACTTTAAAAATCTGAGAGTCTGTTAGACCGTGTCTTTACTTTTTAATCACACAAATATTATGATGTGGTTTACTTCTACTGTAGAGAAGCTATCTGCATGACACTATTATTGTATTGTATTGTACTATTGTATAAGTAATACTATTTATACAAACATGTAGCCCAAAGTGCTTCACAGAGCAAGATTACAGCAGAAAAAGGATGAAAATGAAATATATAATGAAATAAAAGCCAATAAAATGAATAAACACGGATTAAACAAGTGTAAGAATCAGTGGATTAAAAACGATTGACCAATTCTGTAAGTAACTAAAATCTGCAACAATAAAAATGGAAATAAATAAACACGTGCTTAAAAAGTATAAAAATAAACGATCAGGTCTTAAAAATGGGCAATAAATGTTGAGACACTTTAAATGTTTTCTTTTTTTTAACCACATGCAAATATACATAGAGAGTATAAAACATAGATGTCGTGCCTGTGACGTCACACAGGGGTTTTGGCGATCCTGCCTCTGTTGCCTGGTCATGGATTGTGGGTGGAGCTGAGGCAGACTGAATGAAGCCTGGTTAAAATAAGTCGCCTGTAACGGCACTCACCTGTAAAAGGGTTCAAGCAGCCACACCTTTTTAATTATGCAGAACTTTAAGCCTTAATATAATTTTGTGAGTTCAGTAAAAAAAAAAAAAAAACTTCACCCTCTTTCAGTTGCCATTAAATTTAGCTATAGAGACCAGTTTTGGTATCAGGCTGTAAATGTAAAATCTCTGCTGTGAAGTTGGACATTTTAACATGGGGGCTTATGGAGACTCACTTCTGCAACCAGCCTGAACAAAGGTGCAGTTTTTTATCCACAGTGGCTTCATCTCACAGGCTTCCTGCTTGGTAAACACTGTTTTTTTTTTTAGTTCTCGAATGCAAAATTGAACTTGACTGATCTTAAATGATAATAAACGATGATAATGATAATAAATATTCAGATCAGCAGTACACTGATACGCGGACATCCCACGTAGCTCATTAGCCCGTCACTGCCAGCTCTTACTGCTGGCGCTGTTGCGTGTCAACAAATATTTCCAATGCTGATAACATTTAAAGCTGTACGTACACGTCTGACAGCACAGTTACAACGCAGTGTTCGGATCTGCCAGTGGTCACAGTGATTGGTACTGTTTGTTTACAGTAATTATTCTTACGTCCCAAAAATGAACCTAATTTCTCGGTGTTAAAGTGCTACTCATAGCTCATTTTTAATTCCATTTACAGCCAACGGTGTTTAATTCTTGGCAGGGGCTTGACAGAAACACAATGGCTGAACTGAGGAGGCAAATAACTGGATGGAGCCTCTCGCCCTCGCTCATTAAATCATAGCAGTGGCACGCTTGTCGCGTTGAGCCTTGGCATCAGATAACCCTTGCAGACCATTCCAGATATTGACCAGTACTTTGGAGAAAAGCTCGCTTGCGGTACACTCTGCTCCAGTTAGCTGTTGCCTTTCTTGAACTTCATTTTTGTGGGTCTCCCTCATCCGCCTCTGATGTTTTCCTTTTCTTCCATGCAGCAGGCATTCAATAAAACATCCCACTCGGAGGATACATAGAGATTTATTGGTCCACATGGCCGACTGATGGAGGGAGGGCAAAGATAGGGAGACGGCAACACACATACACATGCACACACTGATAGTCTATCTGTTTCAAACACACGCACACACACTATCTTCCTTCTCACAAACACAGCCACGCTCTATTCTTATCCCCAGCATGTGCGCTGACACTGACGCACACCCACACACCTGCAAACTGACTGTGTGTTTCAGGGAGCGAAAGGTGTCGGCGCTAACGTTTCTAATCTACATACAAAAGCCTGCAGCAATTTACCCTAATGTCACCAGCAACAAAGAGACACACACACATGCACAAGTCTCAGGGTGGGTGTACATGCATGACGCATGAATAAAGTATGTTGTTGTACGTGTGTGTGTGTGTGTGTGTGTGTGTGTGTGTGTGCGTGCCCTTTGCAGTAATCCATTCTCCGATGCAGAGTATTTTTTAATTAGTTGGGAAAGCCTGGAGAGGAAGCGAGGGGGTGTCTCTGGGTGTTCGTCAATTTACAGCACAGACAGTGACATTAAACAAAGCCTCAACATCGCACACCCACATGCCTGTATTGACTAATGCACAACACACACACACACACACACACACACTCTTTTTTTAACACTTTTTACAAGTACACAAGCACATGTTGCAGAAGTACAAACCCCTAAACCTCTAAAGGTTGCTCATAAAAGCTGATATATATATACATATACATAAGAGCTTTGTCTTTAAGTGTCTGAAGGTGAGCGTTGTTGTCGTTGGGTGCGTCAGCTTCTGTCATCATCTGTATATTGAATTACTGACAAAATATAACATCATCATTTGAGAGCTGGCCACGCTCATCACTGCTCATCCTCCTCATTTTATTGAAGGATTTGTGGAGTATGTCTGTTTGCCAACAAGGAAACATAAAACTGTTTCATGAGCATAGTTTTTTTTACATGAAGGCTCCACGGTTTCTATGATGAGTAAACCAAAGGTCTCTTTCCATTATTAAGACATTCGTTATGCTTCGGTCTTCCTTTAATGTACTTAATTCCTGTTTAGAGGAGTGTTAAACTGCCTGGATATCTGAGGAACAATACAGTTTGGCAGCTTTATCAGGGGAACAGTGAGAAATTGCAGATAGAAATAAAATACATGTGAGGATATTGTGTAAGAATAAGCTTTATATAACTTGCATAATACATGAGAATGTGACAGAAAAGACATGACATAACAAATGCTGAATGTATACAGAGTATATACTGTAAGTTTGCAAAGGAGAAACAAAGCTTGTAGCCTATAACAGCTTTTTGTTCTGCAATATTTGTATTACCATGAAACTGAAAAGTAAACAGATGATGTCAAACAGAACAAAAAACTGTCTGCATTGTTATAATTCTTGTACATTACATTATTTCTGAAATCTTGACAGCTCTCCGGCTAACCACAGTAGACAGTGAAACCACCGGAGGGTAGACTGAAAATAGCTATTATATGACACTTAGAGATACCGTCATCTTTGAGACCAAAGGTCTTTGGAAAAACTACCCAAACCTAACACGCATGAATTAGTTTCTGAAAAAAAAAAACAGAGACCCGATCCGAAAGACACCAAATGAGGATCCTGAACCACTCTGAGATGGACTGAAGGATTAGACATTATGATACACATGATATTGTAATAATGACACACTGTATTGGAGATATTAACACAAAGAGTGTGTGCTTACTTGGACCTGTGAAGAACCTAAAGCCTCCAAGAAATGTGGTGTGAGATAGTGTAAATGCATATATGATCAGTTGAGTGTCTCTTTGAGCACCCACAAAGATCAGAGTGAAAATGTGTGTTCAAATGTTCAGAAAACCTCATTTTTGTTGTTTCTCAAGACTGACTCAAGACAGAAGCTAAGCGGTGTACTGCTGTGGACAACAGAAACATGTAACTCAGCCACCTAAAAACTGTTTAAAAGTACGATATATTCAGAATATCTTTTACCAGAATAATTTCACATCTAACTTGGTTAATTATGGATTCGTTTCAACCAAACCAGCTCAAGTAGCGATTTCTACTTTCTGCAGTGATTGCAGCATTAGAACCAGTTCAGGTTTGGTAGCAGGTTCTGCTGAGGTGCACCGCCCTAAAGCTTGAGACATGTACCGTATTTTCCAGACTATAGAGCGCACCTGAATATAAGCCGCATCAGCTAAATTTGAAAAGAACATACATTTTGTACATATGTAGGCCGCACTTGAATATAAGCTGCAGGTTTTCATGCTGTAACATGAGGCAGTTACACAGAAAGACGGTACACAGAAGATTTTACAAGTTTTAATTTAAGATGCTTTTTTTCAAACTGTGCCTGAAAATGATAAAAAATCATGATGAGGGTGTGTGCATGATGCGCAAAATGACGGTTCAAAATCAAAACTAGCGTCTTCTTTGGTGCATAATCTTTCCCCACAATCGTCTGTCTCACTTTTGCATTTACTGCTAGAGAGTTCCCCCCGTTGGCCAGTAAAAATCTTTAAATTAGCCGCACCATTGTATAGGGCTGCCACAAACGATTATTTTGATAGTCGACTAATCACTGATTATTTTTTCGATTAGTCGACTAAGCGGATCATACGTAAATTGACTGTCCCGGAGAGGGGCCGGCGTTTTGCGGACGGAGCCGTGAGCCACCTTCGCCCCCGAGTCTTTCCATGGCCACCCAGTGCCGCCACAGAGGAAATGCGCCCGGCAGAGGCCAGCCAGCGCCGGGGAGAGGTCCCACGAGGGCATCCTCCCGCACCGTGTGGCCGTCCCTGACCCGCCGAGTTGAATCCCCCGGGCAGACTGCGAGGAAGTTGCGGAAAAATCATAGTGATTGGTTAAAATTGCAACACCGCCCTGAATTCACGGGGATTCACTGAAGTTGCGTTGAAGTTGCAAATCGCAACATCGTGAATTCCTGGAGGGTCTGTGTTATGGTATCATTTACGGTACAGTCAGGCCTGACGCTGATTACCACTACTGCACATGTGTGTGTGTGTGTGTGTGTGTGTGACGCGGCAGTGGAAGCTGCAGCCGCAGTTTCGAGAGAAAAGCAAAGTAAAAAAACAACAACAAAAAACGATGCATCGACTACTAAATTAGTTGTCGACGATTTTGTTCGTCGACATAATCGTGACTAATCGACTAATCGTGGCAGCCCTACCGTTGTATAAGTCGCATGCTTCAAAGCTTGGGAAAAAAGTAGCGGCTTATAGTCCGGAAAATACGGTAGTCCTGTCCTCAAATCACCAAATCTGCCCTGCTTCAGAGACTGCTAAAAAGAACACAGAAATGTTTTTCCTGCACACACTGTTTTGTTCATTTTTTTGCTTTGGCTGCTTAAGTGTCTGCCACTTCACACTGAAGCGGCCGTTGTGGTTACCTGGTTTGTTACTGACACACAGGTGACGTTAAGCATGTTAGTTCCCTGTAACCACCTGAGCAGAAGCGATGCAACACGAGCCAGCCAATCAGAAATAATGTAACACTTGTGTGTCAAGCATGTCGAGAACAGTTCCCTGCAGATTCGTTTTTCAGACAGAGCTCATACTTCAAAATTTAGTTTCAGAACTTTTTAGACCTTAACAGAGATCTCACCTTGGGAGTGAGTGTGTGTGTGTGTGTGTGTGTGTGTGTGTGTGTGTGTGTGTGTGTGTGAGTGTGTGTGTGCTCGCTGCCTCATGCTGTGGGTTCCAGTCCTGTTATTTCAGTGGCCATTAGAGGAATGGTGACCAGTCATACAGCGACACACACACTTTCACACCAGGAAAGGCTTCACACACACACACACAGAAACATGCACATTAGAGCGACACCTTCGCATGAGTTCACACACGCAGTAGGGACTAAATGTTGTGCATTTGCTTCCTGTAGCTGAAGTCCTCTCCTGCAGCACGGCAGCTCGCTGGTTATCCACTGTCCTGTGACTGGAAGGTGACCAGTTTGTGCAGAAGGCAGATGCTGCAAATTTAAGTTCAGACAGTAAGCGACATCTATGATACAAAGTCATGCAGAACTTCACCTCTGACTTATAATGACGCTGATTTATTAATGCCTTCTGGAACGGCAGGACAACAATGTTTACTTGCCCTGCTCTTGTCATTTAGAAGTAAACACATTTGAACAAATGACCAGTGCTTCTTTTCCCCCTTGGATTGACTCCTCTTTATCTCATGCTTTGGTATGATGTATATGTTGGAATAGGTTTGTGTCCTATCAAATCCTAAAAGGTCATTTACATTTTCATGTACTATTCCTGACTGAAAATGCTCATATCTTACTGTGTTCACCATGTTATAGCAAAAGTTAGTCACTCGTAATACATTTTCATGGGATTCATGAATCTTTTAATGTGAAACAATGCTTTTGAATCGTCTGATATGGCCACAATTTTGTCCATTTTTTGTCTCTGGTCTGTAATATAAGGCTATTGGCTGGCTGGTTCACTACTGTAGACCGTAGCAAAAAAGTAGTGACATGAAATAATGAGGATAAGGGTGGAAATAGGTGATATCAGGTCAGTCTTGTATGTTTTCTTGTTTTTTTCTTGCAAGTTGGCTTATATAAAGTGATTAACCTAATTCCTGGTTCGCTTGTCAAATCAAATGCCAACAAACAAGTTAACAGGACTCCAGTCAGAGTATTTGTCCACTGTGGCTGAACGTCTCTGGCCTTCTCTGTCTCTCTCTCTTTGCCGTTTGTTTCTCTGTATGTGACAGTGTTTCAGTAACTATTTGAACTTGCAGTCAAGGGTCACCAGCTGCACAGAAAAAAAGCCCAATTTCTCTCTGAAAGACACATTTGTCTTCTTTTTTTACTGTTTGTCCTTGTTCTTCTTTTTTATATATATGTCAATGTTTATCTCACAAATTACATTTTATATCCAGAAAAATAATAAAGTGTTGGAAAATCACTACTTTTTGATTTAGTAGTATGTTAATTCACTTAGCCAAGCCTCATTAGTAACTGTTGCTACATCTTCCCCATTTTAATTTTTCGCAGGGCACATAACACAGTTTACAGTGATGAAGGAGGCATATTTACCCCTCAATGTTCTTAGAAGTTCACTTCTTTTAAAACTGTATGAGATAGCTGTAGCTGTCAGTTTATGTTTCACCTTCAACATTGCAAGTCAAAAGATGTTAAGATGAGGACTAACCCATGTCTGCCTAAAACCTGTCATAATAAAAACTCATTCAGTTCATATAATTAAACTCATAATGACTTTCTTCTTTTTTTTCACAGGAATTTGCATGTATAGTATTCAGGTAAAAGACAAGGTGAAAACCTTTCCTGGCAGAAATGTTAGTTAGCACAGTCTTGGTGTTGAAGAGTCCCTGCAGAGCATGTCATTGTATAGACTGAATTTCTATCTGTGACCCCACAAAATAATGTGGTATGAAATGACCTGGGCCTTTGAAGTAACATTGGGTTAGCCTTCTGTATAAAATAATAAGGCATGCTAATCTTTACAGCTCACATTAGAGCACATAAACACAGAGTTCCATCAGTTCCTTACACTTTCTGCTTGTATTTTTAGTTTGTAGTTTGGGAACGTGTACAAAAACCATCAGACTCTCTCCATGGAACACCGATCTTGAACAAGTACTGGCTCATGGTGCTGTGCAGTGTTGTGGGTAACGCGTTACCCAACAGCCTGCTTTTTGTCAGGCAGTACTGTGCCACCTGCGGATGTGTCAGATGAATCATGGAAGTACAAACATTATTTTCAATTCGCCAGTGAAAAAGGACAAGAACAACATAACAACGGCAAAATGCACACTCTGCGTTGGTGAAACCGCAAAACCTCAAAAAGTTCCACTTCCAATTTAAAACTGACTGTCTTTCCTGTCGCTGTTATCCTGCAGAGTTAGTCTGGTTGGATGACTGACTGACATTATTCATTGTCAGGACGTCTCGCATTTAAAGGAGGCTGTGTGCCCGTGTCAGTTAAGTTGCAACATGTGCGAGTTGCTGCAAACGGCTTTTCATTTTTGGTAACACACGAGTACTCTAACATGTTACTTTTATTCATAGGTGACGCTGTAACGTAACAGATTACTTTTAATTGATGATAACGTTGTAACCTAATTAACTACTTTCCAAAGTAACTATACCAAACACTGATGCTGTGACCAGTTTAGAGAGAGACATTTCTGGATAGTTCTTGTTAACTTTGATGGACACTGCTTGGTTTGTTCGAAGGTTGCTGCATTTTGGTTACAAAACCAAAGCAGCCTTCACAGAGGATGTCCTCTAAATTTGTGGAACTTTCCTTGTGAGCTCTCTCTTTGTATTTCTGACACTGACAACAGTTCTGAATTATGAATGTTAATTGAACTGAGGTCTACTTTTTACCTGCTGTTGTTGTGTTCCTAAAGGCTTCAGCTAAAGATATATATATTGGATGAGGTATTGGGGTGATCCAATATGTCGTGTGTGTTAATTGTGTTCCACAGTGGGAGTTTAGCTGTTTTTGTACTGCAGTTTTATTTGTGCGCTTCTGCGTGTGCATTACATCCTTATCTTGTCCCAACAATAACCATGTCTCCAGCAAGACCTCTCATTCCCACTGTAGGGAAATAGGATTAGTGTACACACACTGACTGTGTCTGGCAAGGGTCAACACACATGCACACACACAGAAGAGCCCGAGGCCAGTATCGCTCAGCTCAGAGTTCACGGCGGGATGTGACTATTAATGTCTTTCATTTTCTCTTGTTGCACAACAGTGCCTGATCACATATTGCTCTTTAGTCAATAAACAGGAGCAGCCGTTTAACCTCTGGACGTGCACGGTCTTCCATATGAGATATTAGCTTCTTTGCCCTCACTGTGTGCTGTCTCCGTCTCATATAGGGGGATGCAAAACTCCTCAAAAGAATAATAATAGCCTGTGACGCAACAGTTTGTGTAGGTGTGATCCTGAGCGGAAACCACTGATTACCTCGGAGGCTAGTGCTGCATTTGCACATCACAGATATCTGAGAATAAAATAAATCTTCCGATGGCTGCTTTTTAAACGTACTGAGACAGCAGAAGCATTCACATGAGGGGAAAAAAGTAGGCATGTGACCTGAAGGGTTGGACCTGATAGGAAAATGTGGGAGGGGAACGGTAATGGAGTTTTCCCTCTCATAGCTGGTACTGCTGAAGGACCCTTGAGCCACATATTTTACTGCCAAATGCTCCAATTAAGCCGCTCGGCGGCTAAAAGTAACGGTCCTTGGACAAATAAACAGACAGTTTAAATAAGAAATGTGAATTTTTCTTGACGTATTTCTCTTGATGTGGTTGGAAACTATTTGCTTTTATTCGATGTGATCTTATCTGAAAGAGAAATGGCACAGAGTTGGTATGCTGCTTATTTTGAGTCTGGTTGGGAACCTCGCATAAATCAACTTACCTGGATTTAAAAACTCAAAAAGTTCAAACAAGAAACAATCTTTCCTTTCCCCTACTTCTATAGTATTTCATGCAAATCTAAGCAAGGCATCACTCTCCTCTCTTTTTCTTTTCAAAGCTTTTTAGTTTCCACCTGGGAGGGAGGTCTGTCTTTGAAGCCAGATCTAAAGATGTGGACAATGTAACAACCCGGGCCAACTGGGCTCCATCGCCCCCCTCGTCCAAATGTGTCTTTGTGTTATCTGTAACCACGGTGGCTCCTCCCTCACATGTGCATCTTGCAGCGATATGAGTTTTTCATTCTTTATTTTTTTCTCCCCTGTGTGCTCCTCACTGAACTCACAGTGTTTTTCCCGTAATGCATTGTGATTGGAGCCGTCAGTGGCGCATTATGTGGTCAATGCTACATGCTGTGCAGCTTTTCACAGAATCCCCAGCTGTCTCATAACTGCCTCGGTTGCATTTTGTGTGATCCACTGTCTATCTGAATGAAAGATGATATTTTGGAACTTTTAGCTTAGAGTATTTACAAAACACTAAAGGACTTACTATTGGTGGCATCTTGCCCTTTAAGCCTATGCAGTATATTGGCCTCACATCCCTCCTTTCATCCCTCACATCTACCCCCCCCTGTCAATTCTGTCTCACCCACTGGGGAGGTCCGTCTCACAGTTTGAAAAACTCTGCTGGAAGTCAGAAATTAGTCCTGCATACAAAAACCCAGTCAGTTTAATTTCAGTTGAAGTTTTCATTGTGGGTCTTTCTTTATTAGCTGCGACAAGCAGCTCTATAGGTTGCTCCACAAAAGTTACTCCACTTTTGGCAGCCACGGTTTTTGCCCCAGGAAATTTGGCATGGAGGTCAAGTGTGTGTGTGTGTGTGTGAGGATGTCGGTGTGTGAATGCATAAACACGTAGATGCATGCAGGTATTTGGTTACAGCAACTGCAGATCCACACTTTTTATGATGAGTGAATAGCTACTGACACTTTTGCTACTGCAAAAAATATTTGCAACATCATGATGTCTAGTCTGCGTTAAGGCCATTATGATCATTATGTTGACAGAATTTATTTGGTACTGAGGTGGTAAAGTGTCACTACTGAGGATCACCCCTGAGCTGTGTATGCTTGGAGACACAAACATCACATTTTATAAAAGCATCTTTAAAATTAGATGTAGGTAGGAAAAAATATTAAAAACACATAGACAGGATGCAAACAGAAGACATTGCTGAGTACACTGCAGTCCATAATTGGACTGGATTCATTGACAGATGTGAAGTCCCAGCTGTCCCCTGCACTGAGCGCCAGACAAACAAGCATCAGCAGACAACACACTGCTGGATCAATTACTGTATGAAGAGCTCAGGATAATGTTAGCCACCATCCAAATTATAGATCCATACAGCTTAGTAAAGCTTGCCTTCTTATTTTGCTGATTGCGTGCCCTTTTCAAATCAATCTCAGCAGCACAGAGCGATTTCATAAAGGTTTATGAAATATATAAAGGCCTGGCTGCATGTTTGTGGGTGTGAATTATGTTGGTTTATTTTTGAGAGTTTGGCGAGAAGAGTTTGGTTACAGCAACGTAAGAAAAAAAAAGAACATTCAAGTCTCCGATTTCCTTTTCCTGCTTGTGCTATCCTCACGTCATCCTGTAATTGTGAGAAAACTCATCTCTCGCCCGGTTTAGCCGAAAAATATGAATTTATATTTTCAGGCATCCCGTGAAAACAAATCACATTATAAATAGCATCACTGTGCTCTTGTCTACAATCACTTAGATTCAATTAAAAGCTCCAGTGAGCTCTCCCGACAAGTTCTGTTGTTACTCAAGTGTGTTGTTTACCTCTATACATCAGTCATAACATTATTCTGTTCCTAAAAACTCTCAGGTTGGACTGTAGCCACAATTCTACCAATCTCACAGCTGCTGTAGCTTTTGTCTCCAGCTGAGCAGAACCGTCAGTGGGCAGGCTTTATGTACATCGGGATTCACTTTAGTCTCTGTGTTTGTACTACAAAACATTTTTTGTAGTACTGTATATCTGCAGTAAAGCCATTAATATCACGCCACCCAATGTATTACCTGCTGAAAATGTGCTTAACCTGTTTTCACAGCATCTCAGTATCTTATGTGCGTAACGTATACGTCTTATAGACCTTTTGTTCTCTTTCTGTGATAGATGCTGATGTGCTGTCTAACCGTGCTTTCCCCCTCAAACGACTGTGGACGCTTTCCACATCTTATTATATCGCCGTGTTGTGGCTCGACTTTTATTTTTTTCGAATGTGTTGCATCTCGCTTGTGTCTAGCCAGTTTGGCAGGGACATGTCTCAGCACAGAAGCATAATATCAAGTCATCGCATCCAACTGCTGTACCTGATTATCATCGTCCTGCTGCAGATTCTTTGGTGACTCACACAAACGTCTTTCGATTTCCAAAACAATCAAACATAATTCAATCAATCCATGCAATATATAATAACACGTGTCTATCCAAAAGCAGTGAACTAAGGTCTGTGCACAACTACAGCCAGGCTTATAAACCAACATTTTAATATTGTTCTGTCTATATTTTGTGTCAGAAATAAAAACCTACAGTTCCCCCTAAACCATACACACCTAATTGTCGAATTAAATGCTGTAACTTGGCAGAGCAGGTCTATCACGTGTTGTTGACTTCTTTTAATGTGACAGTTTATTTTTACTTTATACATTATACATACACACACCAAACCACAATATTTTCCTAAACCTAACCAAGTAGTTTTTGTGCCTAAATCTGTCTGTTTAAATTCATAAAATATAACATTTTAGAAATTAAAGAGCTAACCATCTATCTATCTACCTCTTGTTTCAATATTTGTTTCAGTACACATTCATTTTTGTCACTGTTATCATGATAAACTGTCTATGTGCTGTGGCAGAATGGAGAGCTTGACAGATGGGGGACCAGGGGACCGGGCTCGGTTAAGGACTGGACTAAACACATTGAATTTAATGGCTGAAACATTACATTTCCCTTTTATGACATGACATTTAACTTGCTCAGTTTGAGAGAGTCTTGACTCACTTGATCATGAAAACCATGACTTATTTTGAGACTTAAAACTTGCTCCCTCCTTTCTGTTCATCTTTTTTTTATTCTCTCCCTCTCTCTCTCTCTGTCTCCCCTCTCCTGCAGGCTATAATCCAGCCATGCAGGGATGCTTCGAGACAATAAAGCTGTCACGAGTCAATCTCGCCCGATGAAACCAGCTCTTCCTGCTTCACAGCCAATGAGAGACAGCGCCCGCGTCCATTTCATTGGATGGCCTCCAGGAAGTGTTTGGATGGTGTTTTGTATAAATCCTGCTTTGGGGAAATGGGTTTACAGTGCTCGACACGCCATGCCAAACACACGGGCGTGCACGTACACACGTGATCACATGCACGCACATAAGCACGTAGAGAGGCATTTGCAGCACTCAGTACTTTATGCCAAGTACACAAGCACACACACACACACTATGGATAACTTGAATATGAACACATAAGCCGGCTGTGAAAACTACACCGCTTTCATGTTTCACATGAACCAGCAGGAAACCTTTTAGGGGCAATGTGAAGCAAGTAAAGTTGACAGTGGCGGTGTTGAAAAGTCTCATGGTCATGCTGTTTCTTTATGATCTTGAAGTCTGTGTGTTATGTGTTTGTGTCTGTGATGGATGGGTCTCATTTTCTCTGTTAGCTGCCCCTTTGGTACAGTGGATCCATATACACAAACAAGGACAATAAATAGACAAAGAGCAGCCACGATGACATTATCAACGACAATAACAAAGCTGCACAATCATATTTAGATGAAACAACAAAAGGACAAGATTGGATGTGCAGCTCCTATTGTGTAGTTTGATTATTTTAGCTGTGTTTTTACGTAGAGCCAATTTTCCACCGATTACGTTTTCATTTTTTCTACAGATGCTATGCACCATCTTGTCTTTGCATATGTACGTCCAGATGTACAGTAGACAAAGTGTTGAGAAACATTTGAATGAGACTGTAAATGTTACGAAACAGAGATACTACAATACAGTTTCCGGAGGACAGTATCTGTGCCTCCTCAGTCGGAGGAAACGGAAAGGTATCAACATTAAAACTGGCTTTTGGGGACACTGCTGGTGTTGGAGGGAGACTTCAGCACTCAAGTTCTCCAAGTTCTCAAACTGTATTTTTTTAAAAACTGAGTTTTCGTTAACAGTTAGAGCAAATCTGTTTCCTCACTTCATTTTATCTTTATTGTGCTTTGGCAGCTCACCTGGTACCCTTGTGTACAAAAGGTTAAGTCCTGACTGGGTTCAATTCCGGCCAGTGGTCCTTTGCTGCAACTCTGTGTCCCTGCTTTCCTGTCTGTCTTCAGCTCAAATAAAGCCCTTAATAGCCAAACAGTAACTTGTTGAAACCTTGCACTGAACTAACAAAGGCGATGCCTGAATACATTTGTACTTTATTTCTTCCCAGACACCTGCTAAAGCAGCTGAGCCACGTTTGTCCTGATGGAGGTCACAGCTTAAACCCTGAGAATAATGTCAAAATGGGAATCACAAAGCCTCAACCTGTACTTGCAGTGAAGTTTGTAGTCGAGAGAGGTTTTTAATCAGATACGTGCTTCCAAAAAGGCAAATTATCCTTCTAGGAAGGATGGAGGTAATTCTTTTAGTTTCTGTCCACTCATGTTTGCTTTTCCCTGTGCCAATCTGAATTTAGTGTTTAGGTCACTATTGCACTGTAAGTCAGAAAGTTCAATTTTAAATACACCTCCACGTCAACTGGGAAAGGGCCAGTTGGAAAGTGTCACTCTCTTGAAGTAAGCAAAACACTGATTAAAGTAGGTTTTCAAGAGATGTCCACAGCAGTTCCACAGTTGGGCCTTGGTGAAGGATGTTCAGCTCCTATGTTATGTCGACAAGGAATGCAAAGTCCATGACCCATTTCGATTCACCAAATTCGGGAACATCCATTCATGCCGTCTTACATGAATCTCTTCACCTCTTCTCGTAACTCATAAAATCTATTCAGGACATTTTCCCCTGCTGAGCCAGAGCACCTCAGTAAAGTTCATCCATATATTGACTCAATTTCTTCTTCTAAAAAAAAAGCTGCACCTGGTGTTGCTGTAAACTCCTGGACCCGGTGTAATTGATGAGAGCAACAGACATGACAAATTCATTCATATTCAAACATTTGCTGCACAGTTGGTATATAATGTAGTACAGAACAACTCCCTGAGCCAGCAAGTCCCTTGAGCTGGTTGTTGTAGAGAATGGTCTATCTATCTGTAACTTTCTTTGTACCAGCACTACAGTCCGGTAATGCCTACCATGTTCGACACAGTTGCACAGTGGTAGAGATATATTCTTGATATCCCTGTGGTACAACTGTGACTTCAACTGCAGCATGTTGGCTTTATGGAAGGTGGAGATGTTAGCCCTCTCTGTAGCTGCCTGACTCATGTTTCCCTCTTATCTCTGTGGTTCTTCTCAAACTGTTCTCTGTATGTATCTCTTATATTCCTTCAGAATAGCAACTTTTTCCTCGCATGTCAGGCAGATATTTCCATTGAACTCCACAAAGAATCCAGGAGCTGTGTTTATTATTCACTTTACTTTTCGGTCTGGAAAGAGTTGCCTCTGTTGTTCGCAGCCAAACTGAAATCTGCTCTCACAAACTTCCTGGGCATACGCGAAGCCCCTTAACCATTATTTTGCACCAAACAAAATACTCTAATTTTTTTATTTCAATTAGTTTTAACAACTAGAAAAATGAATTTAAATGAAAATAGGAATAAAAGAAAAATGTTAATAAAGTCGTACAATGGCAACCCTGGGCTTTTCTGAAAGGTAACACAGTCATAGTAAGAATTATGATTGATTTTTCTTTTTTGTATGCACCGCAGTTACAAATTAACTGAGGGATCTTAAAAGTGGTATAATTGTGAGGTTTTGTTCTTTCAAACAATGTAAAAAAAATGTCATTTGTGAGTGAGAATTTTACTGGATATCATATCCAATCTAAAATGTATTAATATATACACAAGGTTTTTCAAAGTGCTGTACAACAAAATAAAACACAATAAATAACACAATAGAAACACAATAAAAACATGTAGAGAGAATAGAAAGATAAAAAACAATAAAATAAATAAAAAACACTACTACACTACACTACTAATAAAATAAGATAAAAATAAATAAAAATATGCATGTATACACATAAAATCAACAGTGTACATGGTGTTAAAAGCCAATGAGAAGAGGTTTTAAGAAGGGTTTTAAAATGAGACAGAGGAGGCCTGTCTAATGTGCAGCAGCAATTCATTCCATAGTTTTGGACCTGCAACGGCGAACGCTCGATCCCCTCTGAGCTTAAGCCGAGCTTTAGGCACGGTCAGCTGACCTGAGAGAACGTATGAACATACATAATGGACATTACAAACTGGGGGTACAGAGTTTGAAAGGTGTTTACCAGACAGGAAGGTCCTAAAAGATAATATCTTGTTGCATCATTGTAAAATGTTGAATAGTGTTTCTGTTGCTTGATCCATACTAGGAACTAAAACACAAGAATATGTTGGCCTCAGTTCTGCCAGTTTTGACTGTTCCAAGTAAGCCTACTCCAGTTTTCGGAAAGTACAAGATGAGATCATTGTGTGGTCTTTTAGAAATCCTCGAACACCCTGTGAACTTCGAATTCTGTGAACTTCATACACTGTGAAGCACACATTCCCAACCTTCTTTTTTGTGGCTCCTACAACGGAGAGTTTTCTTATTATATGTGAAGTATTACTGCTTATGTGAAAAAAACATGAAGTACAGACAATATAAAACTGTAGAGCATTTCAGATGAAAAAGAAAATCAGTTATCAAGCCAGCTTGTGACCCCTTTGAATCCATTCTGTGACCTCTTGTGGGGTTCCTGACCTGATCAGTGATTTCCAACGAGGAGTTGTAAAGTTCATCCTGCATTGTGTTCAGTATTCTGAATATAACAGCCAGTGTTTGATGTTACTCCTTTAGACATAAATTGACTCACTGAATACAATATTTCAGTCTCTGCAGTGTGGCCACTTTGCAGGAAACACAGCTGCAAAGCTAACTGCTGATGCTTATGTTGTCAGTTCAGTGGAATGGAGACATTATTCACTCTCAAATATCGTGATGTGTTGATGCGAGCACAGCATGCGACGTCTTAATGTGAATTCAATTGTGTTTCGAGGCTACGTGCAGTTTGCTAACTTTGGGGGAAAAGTCTGTACTTTGAATTGCAATGGGATATGCATAGATTTTCTTTTGGGTCTGACATGTAGATGGGGAGGAAGATTTAAAATGGTCCCAACTCGATGAATTGTTGCCTTTTATCATGGTGTATTTTACAAATTCATCAAACTTTTCACAGTTTCAAAACAAATGGAATACTTATGGCTGATTGCTTTTGTACATTGAAAAAAAAGAAAGGATTTTAAAGAATAAATAACTATTTCAATCCCATACCGGAGCAATATTCACTTTAATTTACATCGACAAGCCGACGGCAGTAATTCAGAAAGTTTTCAGAATGTTAATGACTAAACTTTGAAATGAATTCTTGAATAAATGGCCTTTCATAAGAGAGGATTGTTAAAACTGACAGCTGAGACATCAATATTCTTTGTTAAAGGTCCAAGGTGCAACATTTAAGGGGATCCTCTTCCTCTTCCTAGCTCTACACAGGATCTTTTTTTTTTTGCGTTTCAGGGCCACTGTAGTCTCTCCTTTGTGCTTGAAACGAGAGTGTGAAGTGAAGGGTGTTCAGTCGGTTGCAATCTTCGCCAACATCACCACTAAATTCGACAAACTGGAACATTCAAAGTTGTGTTCATGCTACAGGAAAAAACACTTTTATGTACATGCACAAGGCTTCAGTAGTTTGGAAAATAGGACTAAATTGGAGTAATGGGGGTTTTGAAGGACAATGAGCTGACTGTTCGAGTCAAGTGAAGAGGCTGTATTACGTGTAGCGGTAGTTGTAGTGTGTTCTCGTGGTTGGTTTATAGAGCAAACAGCCAGTGGCGGTGCTGAAATGGTGGGTTGTAAACTGTAATTTCCTGGTAAACCAATCTCTCCTGGCCTGTGTGTGGGCGGACCCTCAGCACACTGATTTTGAAAAAAAGAATAGATGCAGCCAGGGATACTTGGTTTTAAGGGTTGATGGGATGTGGTTTGTTAAAATTGGGCCGGAAATAAAAGACACATCAGGAAATATATGAAAACCGCGGGGTCCACCAAATGGCCTGGCAGACCAGCCACTGCTGCCACGAGTTCGCTCTGAAACGCCAGAAGTTGGTGTGGATTCGTTTAAAGTGTGTTGGAAAAACGACTGAGGCACTGTGTCCGCGTGGAGCCACTCCTGCTGCAAAGCAGTTAAAACAAAACAAATCCCCCATGCTGATGCGAGCTACTCTGAACCCCCCTCTGCTCTATAGCTCATAACCACTGCAACATTAAATTGTCAATCCACAATACATATATAGTAAACACTCTGTAAGTTAAAGTGCTGCTTCAAGCAACGTCAGCTTTTTAAAACCGAGGCTTTTTTCATATTTCCCGAAAGTGAATGAGCTGAGAGGAGTTCAAAAACACAATACTGGAACCTGATACAAAATGGTCTTTGAATATATGGACTGACACGACACAACAACTGTTCTCTTGTGATGTTCAAGGATTGTTTACATCAGGAACGGTTGCAAATGCATCAGTGAAGATATTTACTTACTTAAAACAAAAAATAGAATTGAATATAAGGTGCATAACTACCTTTCTGTTCATGTATAATCGCAAATATTTGTTATATTTTAGTTATCTTATGTTTACAGATGCCGTGGGTCCTCCATGGGTGGGTCCACCCACAGGGTCCGCCATTATGAATCACCATGTTTCTACAGCAGCCCAAAAAAGACAAGGAAGGAGGGTGAAGCGAGAGGGTTACAATCCACAACTACAGCGTTAGATGGCGCTAAATCCTATGCACAGTTGTTTAGTTATTCTGTTTTATTAGAAGCTAAATACAAAACATGAATTCTGTTTGACTCTGCAGGGATTCTTCAGATTTCATCTGATCTTCATGGACCTAGTGGTTGAAGTGAAGTTGGGTTTACTCACCCTCAGTGATTGTAACTGCAGTCATTAACTGGAGCTGCGATTGGTTCAGATCAGGTTCAAAGCTGCAGCGCTCCTGTCTCTTTGATATAAGCTACCATCAGGTCTAGCCTCAGACTAATATGCTGCTCCAGACTCCACTAATCAAACGAGTTGAAATCAGTGCCTCGTATTGGCAAGAGACTCCCTGCTGCTGTTTCCTTCAGCAAGTCAAACACTCCAGCGTTGCTGCTGTGTGCTGACCCTGACCTCTGACCTCCCCGTGGAGACCCCCTGCAGAGCGACATCAGTAAAGTGCGACGCAGACGTTATGTCGTTTTCTGTCTGTAAACAAATATGACAGGAGGGGTTATGTATTCTCAACAGCGATCATTCACATCGTGTGTTTTCCTACATTTACATATTTAAATAGACGTCCGCGTTAAATAAACACGTCTGTCAGATGCAGAGCATGCAGAAAAGAAGAGACGATAAGTTATTCACAGCAAAACCACCATCAGGAAATTCTATGTGAGAGCGCTTTTGTTCTGGCTCTCCTCTTTACCTCTCTTTTTCCCTCTAATGCTCTCCCTCTCTTCTGCTCTCTCTCTATCTCTCAGCCCACTCTCTATCTTTGGAGTACCTGCCAAATTCTCCATGATATTTCCCTCTGAGAGGGATAAAGGGAGAGATGAGAGGAAGGGATGGGTGGATGGATGGAGGGAGATTTGGGAAGAGAGGGAGGGCACAGAGGGACTCAGGGGAAGCGCGAGATGGAGTAGAGAGGGTGGAGGAAAGTAGGAGAGAGAAAGAAGGTAATGGTAAGTTAAGGAAGGAGCAAAGTGAGAGGTAGGGAAAGAAAAAGAGAGATGGAAGGCTGGGCTGGTTCAGTTTATCAATCACTGTTTTTTTACCTAGAAGGGGTGTACTGAGAGTACAAAGACGAGGACTTTGATTTAAAAATCCTTTTCCAAAAGTCCAAAATAAGTCCACACACACATTTTCACTCTGCTACTACAGGTCTTTCTCTCTCTCTCCCCCTCATACAGACCTTGTGTCTCTTTCACACACCCACATGCATGCACTTATTTCTCACATACAAGCTAATTTTATTATTTCTTGCATGCGATTGTGCCAAAAAACAGAAAGGAATCAAATTTTTCGTTCTCATTTCTGCTGCAATCTTCATTAAAATGTTAAAGAGAAACATGACAAAGCCAAATGTGAGGTGAGACGGTGGGTGGTGAGACGTGGGCAGCAAAAACAGCAGACAGAGTTGGAGGTGAATGAACTTTGAATGAACTCCAGCAGAGCTTTGGTTTTTACAAAAACCTGCATGATTATAAAATTATACTCATTGTCACTCATGGCACACGGCGCTATTTTTCCTTTTGCTCTCAGTTTTCATTTGGTGTCTCTTAAAATAAGATTTTTTTCCTGTGACAATACCTGTCATGTCCACACTTCTGATTCCACCATTAAACTGAGCAAAAACGGCAGCAACTGGAGCAGAGAGTATCTGATTCCTTAAACACCAAACCCTGCATGAATTTTACCTCTTGACTGTCAGCGCCAACTGGGCTGGAAGAGATTCAGTCTGTCTTGCTCTGGTGAGTGTGGATGACAAAATCAGAACTATAATTAGACAAAAGTTTTATTTTATTATTAAAATTCCTAATTGCAGTTGATATTCGGAGGCTCGGTCCTGGTCTTCACCGTGGTTATCGAGGACCTCAGAACTACTGGATCATTTCTGGAAACAAAGAGAGTTGAAAATCTATTTTTTAACCATTTCTTTCAGCAATGTGCACTTTAGTTTGGTAGTGTGACTCCGCTCATGTGATTCTCAGGAACAAATCCAACCAAATAGGTCCTTCAGGGACGTTCAGCTCAGGGCTGTAGACTTTCCCTGAGTGGAATGTGAATGTGACAGGAAATCCTGTCATATTCATTCAATAATGAAGAAATGAACATGTTCATATTTTGGAACTCTGAATTTTCTAAATTCAGAATTGAGAACTGTGAGTGTGAACTCGTTCATTTTTATCTGTGTGAACTGAACTGTGAGCTAGCTCTTGTGAAGTGTCAACTTTCCACAACTCATGATTGCAACAGGCTGCAAGGAATGCACTCAAGGGGGTGCATGAATATTTCAATGAATCAATAAATCCTTTCATATCAATTTTCATATCATGATGCCCCCCGGTGAAATTCCTCCAAGCCAAGGTGGATAAAGTGCAGCGAGGAATCATGCACGCTGTGATCAGGATGTGTGCTTATGCTTTGCACAAGGCCAAAGGTGACTTGTTTTTTGAGTCTTTAGCATACAGAGCAAACAAAAATATGAACGCAAACATAAATTGCAGGTTGCCTGCTGCGCCATATGACTGTAGATAACTGAGTCAATATGCCATCCCACATGTCTTTTGGGGTGCGTACCATCAGGCTTGGAAGAAATTCGACTCATTGGATGAACACAAATAAATTTTGGGTTTTCCACACATTAAATTTATGTAGCCCCAACTCGAACTAAGTACCTCCTTTAATATGATTTAATTGAGTTGGTCGAACTCATCTTTATCAAATGCAGCCAAAATAAAATAAGTACATTAACTAGCCTCTAAACTGATTTACAATTGTACAACTCAAACTAATATAGTTGGTCTAAAATAAAATTCTTTCATTACTTCATTTGACCCCCCCATTTCAAATACACATAACACAAAATCTGCTTAATATGTTTTTATTTACAATTAATAAAACTATATATATAGATATATATATATATAGATAGAGATAGAGATATATATAATATATATATATATAGATATTAAGATATATACTATATAGAATGAAACACATTTGTTTTGAGTTCATGAATGTCAAGGTGAAACTATTAGGTTACCACATTTAAATGTACATATATTTAGTGTTTACTAGATTTATTTCAGCAAATCAAACAACAATTTAATGTGTCACACCAAAGAAGGGCTTGGATCAGTTTTTTTAATGCATTTACATTAAGCAGCAATTTCCGTGGCTGTGAAGTGAAGCCAGGGCGGAAGTGCCAAAAACTGCAGTTCCTCAAAGGTCCACTTGAGGCTATAAAATAACTTCTGTACCTGTTTGAACTACCTCAAGATCCCATTGGACCTTGAAAACAACCAGAGTGAGCCGGCCAACAAGCCCCTTTGAACGGCCCTGTCAGCTGGTGCCACATCAGTTCTGTTCTGTGATGGCAGATCGTTTACTGGTACTTTGGAGGCAACAGCAAAAATCCTGCATATCGCACCTCAGACAGGGTATGGAAGCTACGCTTCATCCATCGGCTTGTTTTGGCAGAGACCAAACCAATAGCGTTGTGTAGTAATAATTTAATGGCCCGAGTTAAAATCAGCTCTTCTCATTTCTCACTTTTGCTCTTTCCACATATCCATTTCACTTGAGTTCCTTTCAGTGGATTTTTTTCAGTTGTATTTCGTCTGCACGCTTGCCTGATGAATTATTATCACCAGGCAACAGAAAAACACACACACACATACACAGAACCATTTCCCAAGAAACACAAGTTGTGTATGTGATATCTGTGTTATGTACCTGATTTTTCTTCACTCAGTGTCCATCTGTAACAAGTGATATCACACCTCTGATCACATTTTGATTAAACTTCAGGAGAGAACACATCTTGGGGACGAATTGAGGCATATTTGAAATTTTATTTATCGACCCAAGAAAAAACAGTCGATCTTTGAGAACTTAAGATGCAACTTCAGCTGCAAGATGAAACAGATGACGTTACACTTGGTGCACATATCCAGCCAGATATAGCCAAAATCAGCCTCCATAGGACCATAGATGTTCCCCATTATGGATTCTTCATGAGCATTTTCATCACTCATCACTTCTCTGCCTGGGGGTAAAATTTGTTTCCACAGACAATTTAATACTGAGGCACAAACTATAAACTATATAATCTATTCACATATTGATTATTAGTGTCATCATCACTGTCACTGTTTTTCATTGTCCTCTTTCCATACAAATCATACACTGGTTTATTTCTGTATGCGAATGAATGACTGAATCTTATCAGCTCAAAAATAAATCTTTGTTGAGGACCAAGAAGAATCCTGACGTCAGGTCTAAGTCTTAAGAATTCAAATTAAAAGCTGATTTAAATTGAATTACTTCTACCTCTGATGTGATTTTCCCAAGTATTATAGTGAAATGCAAAGGTAGTACTCTACACAGAGAGTAATATTGTAAAGTATGTTATTAATAAGGCCCAACACTGGTTGTGTGTAACATGTTCTCTTTCTTTGACCTTCTGTATGTAGAGCCTTCCTAAGTCTTACTCACCCTTTAAATACTCAGGTTGTGAAAATGTGCAGCTCGAGGCTTTGTTTGTGCTGTTGCACCGAGTTAAGTCAATTAATCTACAATTAGATAAAATTATGCCTCAGATTTGGGACAGTACAATTAACCCCACTAGACAGCTGGTTTAGTCAGTATGTTCCAGACAAATTGTGCCCAAGGACAGTGGATGGATGCTGGAGGGAAAATTAGTTTTAGACATAAACTTCACACACACACACACTCAGACATAAGCACGCCACCCACAGCTGCTGTGTGTTCCCATTCACCTCCCCTGCTGTTCCTCACCTGCCCACCAGCCGTCACTATGGAGCTTCCCGCCTCAGCTCAGCTCAACACCTGACCCAGTCACCTGCCCAACCAGCTGCTCCTCATCAACAATCAGCTGTCATCTCTCGCTCTGATCATCTGTCTTTAGCGGTCCAAACTTTAATCTGTTCAATTTCTATCTTTTGTGGTGACCACCTGCTCTGTTTGTCTCTTCATCGCTGACTGCTTTTTGATCTAGTGAAGACTGCTTTGACCACAGGTGTCTCCTGCTCTCAGTTACTGGACGTGTGATCTCTTGTGTTACGTGCAAACACAACCCAGAGCTTGTTTGATCATGTTATGTAAATCCGGTAAAGCGTCTGCTCGTCACATTACAATTCTACTGTTACATAAATGGTTTCATTTAGAAGAGGAGGTCGAGACAGAGAGTGAAATGAGAGTGGGAAAGAGTTAAAGCCGGTGAGTGTGGAAGGAGAGGCGTGGATACAAACACAGAACGGGCAGAGCATCAGACAGGCTTCCAAGCCCTGAAAAAAGGAAATATATTTTATTTGTTTATTGTTTAAATATTTATTTGCAAAACTGATTTTTTCAAGTGTTCCTTCCAATAATTTGTCTTGGTTTGATTGCAATACAACCCACTCCTGAAATCAACAACAACCAATGTAACTGCAATTTCATGAAAATCTTTCAATTTTAAATTAAATTAAAATTTTAAATTCTCAATGAAAAAAAACAGTAAAATGGACAACACTTGTATTTCTTGAACTCCTACAATTTATCCCAAATATTCTCTGTCAGCAGATAATCAACACTTCACAATCCAAATGAATATGTGGCTACATTCTCTCTCCATGTTAATGGTTAAAAATATGTTGTGTAGCTGGTTCAAACCCTGCGAACTTTTTAAAACATTGTTCTCATTGACAGTGCCACTAAACATACAGGAATCTGTACAAAATGGTGCCATAGACATCTAGAACTTTCTATTTGTTGTGCTTGATATCATCATTTGAAACACTTGTTTCAATTAAAATGTCATTACAGTTGCCTCAATCTCAACATCTTTCCTAAATTATGACATGCACTGCGTAAAGCGCCTTTTGCATTTACCAGCATTTTTAACAACCGTAGTTTCTCCTTCACACTAGGAGGAAGAGGGCAAGACGAGGGTGTTGCAATGAGAAACTCCTACACAGATGTCACCAAATCCTAAATCTTAAATAGTCCTGAATACTTTAATGTTTAACGTTTAATGTTTAAAGTAGCAGGAAAACAGCTTATTTGACTTTACTTTTCATTGTCTGTGTACATTCTTTTTTATGTTTTAAAGAAGTAATTTGTTAAAATGCCAAGAAAACTACCCAGTTTACTGTTGGGGATCACTTCATACTCCCTCTGAATTACAAGTAACCCACTATTGCTCAGTCATGCAGGAAATATTCCTTTAGCAGGTTTATTTCTGGCAGCAGGGCTGCTCAGTCACAAGATATCAAAGGTTCATGTAAACAGCTTAAAACGAATAAGACCTTAATCAGAGTATGGCCAAGAGCCAAGTTAGTCACTACAAATAATCATAGACTTCATTTTCACCAGTATAATCCCGTTTTGTGCAGCGTGGACAGTTATTTAATTGCCAAAAAAAATAATGAAAATCTCTCTGTATGGGTCATGATCTCCTCAAGTAGGGGTCTGAGGGCTAATGTTGAGAGTGTTTGAGATCCATGACATTAAAACACAACAAATGGCTCCCCAAGAATATAAATCAGGCTAAAACCAAATAATATAATGCTGTTGTACAAAACGGCACAGACTGGTTACACAAGCGTACAGCTGCTAAGTGGCTGTGCAAGCGAGGCGGAAGAAATCAAACGGCTTTGGATCAAAAGACAAAATATAATTTTTCCTCTGTCTCAGATCAGTGTGTGTGTGTGTGTGTGTGTGTGTGTGTGTGTAGGTTTATCCACACATAGGAAACAGTGTGGGCTGCAAACACTCCAGGCGATTCCGCTTTTTTGCCTCTGTGTGTGTGTGTGTGTGTGTCTGACAGAGCATGAGTGTGTGTGTCGTGTGTGTGTGTGTGCAAGAGAGAAAGAGAGGAATTGTGTGCGTGGGTGTGTGCACTGTTTTGTGTGTATGTTGTGGTAGTGGTGTGGGTGTGTGTCAGAGAGAGGGGGGGTGAACAGGTCTTTTCTAAATGAGGGGGAGAATGAGAGATCAGAAGAGAATTAGTCACAGAGAGAGATCTCCTGTGCCTCCAATATCCAGTATTTCCCTGACTTCTTTCTTTCCTTTGCTTTCTCTCTGTGTATCTTTTTCTTCAGTCCATGTGGCTCTCTGATTCTGCAGCAGAGACTTCTGTTCTCAGCCTTATTACACAAGTAATCTGGTTTTATATCTATAAGCATACTTATATCATCAAAACAATTTGGCTTAAGCTACACTCCAGTTATGACAAACATGTTTAACTCACCCAGCTTACTTCTATATTAAACAGGTTATAATGTACTCTGTATAGCCGGGGTTCATATTAGTATCTTTCTACTGCATTAAACATAAGCTGCCATTGCTGAGTCAAAGAGGGAAGGGATATATTGTGTTAGAGCAACTAGTTTATTAATGACAACAGGGAGATACAGTAGCAGCGTATCAAAGGTTCATGTGAGCATAATCTGAATATGATTTGAACTCAGTATGAACTCTGAACCTTTATTTCTCTCCATGTTAAGGCTCCTATCATCCTCATACACCAGGGATACTTGTACTACAGTACGTGGCTCATCTTGGAATACAGTGGCAGTTTAGTGAGAGAGCACCAGGACTGAAGCTGAAGCTGGAGGGATTCACTGTCTTCCCCTTGCTTTGATGCCCTCTTTACTGTCACACCACTAGATCAGTGTCCCTGCTGTGATCCAGCTGGACACCACAAAGTCCTCCTCTCCACCCTCCAAGAGCTTTAAGTCCCTAGCTCTGTCCTACAGGGTAAAAATCTGTGTTGGAACCTTGTAGCCACACTAAAGGGGCCCCTCAGGGTTTTATTCTGGGTCCCCTTCTCTTTTAACTAAGATGTCTGAACACCGCTGAAGCTCAACCTCAGAAAGACTGAAATGCTCCTGCTTCCTGGGAACAACACAAAACTCTGTGGGGTTTCTGTCCAGACTGCAAGGAGCCTGGCTTTGCCACTGGATGATCAACTGTCCTCTGCTGAGATAACCAGCTCCTGCAAATTTATTCTTACCAGGCAACCATGATAGCTCTCATGAAATGCTGAGTCCTGTCACGCACGAACTCCACATATGTCTGGTTAGCAGTTTTTTTTCCCTATTTCTGAATTTCTGTCTATAGGCTTCGGGAACCAGTTCATAGGCCTGCAACACGGTCCTCTTCAAGATGTTATAATCAAGGCTATTCTCAATAGACAGGCACAGACTTCATGAGCTTTCCCTACTAGTTTGCACGGGAGAAGAAGTGACCAGAACTACAACACAAAACTCTGTGGGGTTTCTGTCCAGACTGCAAGGAGCCTGGCTTTGCCACTGGATGATCAACTGTCCTCTGCTGAGATAACCAGCTCCTGCAAATGTATTCTTACCAGGCAACCATGATAGCTCTCACGAAATGCTGAGTCCTGTCACGCACGAACTCCACATATGTCTGGTTAGCAGTTTTTTTTTCCTTATTTCTGAATTTCTGTCTGTAGGCTTCGAGAACCAGCTCGTAGGCCTGCAACACGATCCTCTTCAAGATGTTATAATCAAGGCTATCCTCCATAGACAGATTGGCACAGACTTCATGAGCTTTCCCTACTAGTAGAAGAAGAAGGAGAAGAAGTGATCAAAACTCTTTAGGCCAACTCAGGGCAGCAGCTATCCGCTCAAAAGCCCTGAAATAAGAGTCAACCTCGGACTCACGAAACGGAGGGACTAGTGCAATGTGCTTACTGATATCAAAAGCAGGAGCAGAAACAGAGCTGTGGCCAACAGGAGACACCGGGGTGGAGGCTACAGGGATAAGAACTCTTATCCGCAGATGCATAGCCTGCACCTCCAGCTGCTTATTTTTGGTTTCGACCTCCTTTATTTTGAGGGCTAGGTGGAGATCCTCCGTAGTCATGTTTCCCATGACTGGATCTGTGACCGGCCCAAGCTCCACACCATTACGTCCTATTGTAAAGGCCCAGGTTCCCAAGAGTTCTGAAAATAACAAGAAGTGAGTTGTTGTAGTTTGGCCCCCAACACAGTCAGAATGTGAAGATACAGCATTGACTGTGGCACACAGCTCATATAGATGATTAGGTACTTAAAAACACTTAGGTCCCAATAGATCATTCAAGGGTACTTTGCACAAAGGAACTGCTAATAACTAGACTACATACATACACACTGGACGTTGGAGGCATTGTCAAATGGAGGACCAGTTAAAGTATCACTAACAAGGGAAACATGAGTGTCAACAATTGACAAATTTAATAGCAATGCATTCAAGTAGTTGTTGAGAGATTTCAGTCTGGACCAAAGTGGTGGACTAACTGACTGAAACTGCGATCACTAGAACCATGCCAGTAGCAAGGCTAAAAAAGTTACAATATCCAATTAATGTAATTAAAAATATAATTGAAGACCAGGCTACTAAACATAAAAATTTTATTCATATGTAGGCATCTTTGACTGTCAGTCCTTTAAACAAAATGGACATTCCACCCAAAGTCTCTCTTTTGAACGTCACATACATGCATAAAACACATGTTGATCTTGAGTGGTGGCTGAAAAAAGACTCATTGAGTCACCACAAAAGCTACTTTCAACAATCTACAGTAGGTGAGTGTTTAAAACTGGGCTAACTGACAATTTAAGGAAAATTGGTAAATCCAACATCGTGTCTCAGTAACAGTCTCAGTTATACCTCATCATCGTTTCAGCTTGCAAAAGTTACACTAACACTTGAAAATAATTCTACTTGACTTTGCAACTGTGCTCTATGACATACAGCAAACCCTGATAATCCAATCTGTATGCAAAGAGTGTGGTAGATTTGGTGCCACAAGGTTAACCTGGACCAGGACAACAGAGAGTGGAAGCAGCATGATGAAATTACAAGCAAGCCAATTGGGTTTTGATGAGAATTGATTTCAGTCCCCAATGACTTCTTCTAACACTGATAATGAATACTAACAAGAGATTTCACCGCTGATATGTCAAAAAGCTGTCATTCTGCCACAAAAAGCTTTTGAGAACTCTTTAAAGACCTGTGGCCTGTGATCAACGCGCGTCTTAAATATGCCAAACCTGCGCTTATCTTAAGACAAAGCTTGTGGAAATGAGTCCAGTGAAAACGACAGATCAGTGTAAGGAAACACAGCAGATGAAACCACAGAGGAGTGCTTCAAAAGGAAATGAGGATTAGACAGAGAGACTTGGAGGGAACATGGGGGGTAGTTGGAAACTGGAGAGAAAAAGCAACTACGAGAGAGCAGGAGATAGAGATGTAGGGACGGAGGGAAAAGGTATGTGGGAAAACAGATGAAGAAATAAAGGGAATGAGGCAAAACAAGGGGGAATAGTTTGAAAGTAGTGACCTAGAGAAACAAATACACGTACAAAGAATAAAGCTAATGGAGGAAGAAAGAAGTGCCAAGCAGGGGACACAATGAGGAAGAAAAACAAGTTGGATTAGAGAGGCGAGCATTAGTGGATTTGTGGTTGGATGAGTGGATGCACGGAGGGATTGTTGGCAGAGAAAAGGTATTTGACGAAGAGCTAAAGCTTTTAGAAGAGTTGTTAAGGGAGCCACAGAGAGATCTCTGCTTAGCAACAGAGGATGAACAAGTGGGAGAAACATGGACTGCTTCAAAGTATAGAATCACCTCAGAGGTTTGTGTCTGTATGAATGTACCACGTCTGTAAGTCTGGCATTTGAAGGTCAGGCCTTAAAGTTACACTTTACCCAAAATCTGTCTTTATAGTATCAAACACTCGTCCCCTGTAGGCCTGAAAGGCTGCTGTAAAAAAGTTGGAAGTTCCTCCTTTTAAAAAAAAAGGAACAACAGCTTCGGTTGGTTTGAATTCATGTTAGCTGCAGTGTGTTTTAATAGTGACAAGTTTTCACACAGAGATGTCTCAAACCACTGTAGCAGCATGATGCAGTTATCTGATGTCCATATGGTAATATTATAACAGCTTTTCAACGCAGTTTTTTGGCAGCATAATGCATTTTTCAATGCTGTTACCTAAAATAAATAATCCAGCACCTACAGGATCTTGCTGTGTTTTACTTTAAAGTTACAACACTACTACTGCAACCAGAAATACAGTACATAGTAATTACTGTCAGTGGCTGTAAATTACTGTGAGTTTCACAGTAAGGGTCTTACAGTGTACTCTGTTGCCAAGAGGACACATTTATAAATTTATCACCACGTAAGGTTTTCGGCTAATGTCGTGTATGTGAACAGCCCAGCAGACATGACATGAAGCTACATTTGTTATGACTGGTACGCCACAAAAGGTAGGACTCAAAAGCATGACTCGAAAAACAGTTCAGGGTTGAAACGCAAATCAGTTTACTAGTCAGAAGGAAGGTTCGGTACACGGTAATCAATCAGTAAACACACACTAAATACACAAGAGAGGGGAGTGGTAACAAGACACAGGTGAATCTAAAACAGGAAAATCCGATCACTAGAAAACTCACAAGGCTGGAACGTAAGGCACTGAGGTACAAAACGAACTGGCACAGAGAGGAGGAGAAACACAGACTAAATACACAAGAGAGGGGAGTGGTAACAAGACACAGGTGAATCTAATGAGGGCGGGGCAGACAATCAAAACTGGAGGGAAAAACACAGGGGCAGAAAGTGAGGCGGTCTGAAACGAGAGGAAGGGTAAGTTTCACAATAAAACAGAAATCATAACGTTTCACAATAAAACAGAAAACAAAACACAAACACCTTAAGTGGATTGACAAGATGTGTCAACATTAGTGTTAATCTGGAGTTTTGTCTTTGTCCACTTTTATTCACTCATGTTTTGGTGTCCACCGACTCCTGGGGGGAGTATTTAACTCTTTACCTGCTTAATGCTCCACCACAGTATGTTGACCAGGTAACCTTTTCTGTTTTTTGTTCCCCATGACCATGTTCAGTGTGCACTGCAAGGGCTGTTGTAAATTATTCAAGTGTAATATTATTATTATTATATTTTTCAGCCAAAAAAAAAAACCGAGCTGAGGCAACGTGCACATTCGCAGCGTTCTCTGCTTGGAAGAGGAGGACTGTTTCATACAGCAGGAACAGTTCAAGTATCTCAAGTTCTTTTTCAGGAGTGTGATTAACTGGTGCTGTGACGCAGATGGTAAGTCGAATGTAGCTTCTGCGATGCAGACTTTTATGTTTTTACAGACAGTTAAACCACAGGGAAAAGTTTTAAGTTCACCTGTTATGCAGTTTTGTGTCTGTCGTCAAGCCTTAAACAGCTTAATGTTAGTATAATACACAATATTAAGGTAAAAGTAAAAGGTTCTAACATGATTTGTACGTGCAGTGTAGGGGAGCCATTTACTGTGAGAAACTCAGTTAAAGATACCTTTGAAGAAAAATGGTTAGAAAAGGTGAAAGTTAATGATGTGACTTAATATTGATGCCAAAATTCAGAAAGCACAATTAACTCTCTCTACCGGAGCATGAAAAACAGAGTCACCTGTCTCCGTTTGCTTGTATCTCCGTGTGACTCTTTGTCTCAATCCTCCCACATATCCCAACGAGACGCAATTAGTGTTCTACCAAATGCTCCCGTCACTAAGAACAAGAAAGCAAGCGTCTCTCAGATTGGTACCTTTTTCATTTTTTCTCTCCCTGACCTTAGAGTCACTGTGCACGACAAAGGGAAGAAAAGAAAACTAAATGGAACAATTTAATGAATGTAAAATTACAGGTAGATTGCTGTAAAACTCTGAAACCAGGAGCTGCCAAGTACTGATGGCTTCGTAACTCTTTCTGGATTCAAGCGCACCTGGAGTCTTTTAAGTCTCTCGGCGCCTTTCGGTCCTTCTTTCATTTAGTCTCTCAGGGGCCCACAGCGCCTATTCTTCCTCGTTTCTTGTTCTTCACTTATGATCAAAGTCACGGAGAGCCCATGTGGGTTAGCACCGCAAGCAGAGAGTAGCAGACGTTGACAATTAAACTGAAGAGGTTCTGATTATCTGGTTAGATCCTGTTAGGTTGCGTGATTCATTTACTGATCGTCAAGTGGGGAATATCAGCAAGCACTGAGGTACTGAAATTAACAGAAAGATTGGATGAAGTCATTATGATTCCTGCGAAAAATGTTCATTGGCAAAGGTTACACAAGAAACATCATAAATAATAAGAAGTATTCATGTGTAATATGACAGGTAATCACAACACTGCCTTTGTGCCATGGCTGATTCCCCACTGAAGCTTCCCACAATAAATCATTCAAACGTATCTGTTAATGTTGTGTTGCTCGTGAAAAAGGAAATCATGGGCAAGGTGTCAGAAAACACTTCCAGCAGACATGGAACAAAAAATTATTATTCATTTGAGATGTTTCTGAGCCGCCTGGTGAATGTAAGTCCAGTATTCGTTCTCCTTTTCACATCCACGCTCCACTGTGTTCAGCAGCTAGTCACTAATCTGCCGTTTGTTGCTGAGCAGGTGGCGCACAGTGTGTGTACAGTCTGTGTGTGTGCTAAAGAACCGCTGCCTGCTGCTGCCAGAAACAAGGTTGATGAGAACGATGAGAGTGAACCGGAACAGTGAGGTGTGGGTTGTGAAACCGAAACAACAAGCTGAAAGACAGCAAAAGGTACCGTAGAGTTCAGTGAACCTCTATTTAAACTTTATTTGAAATGTCTTTTTACTACAGGTGACTGACTGTGGAATGCAAAAGATGTTAAGCTTGGGAAACATATACAATATGAAGAAGTCATGAATGCACTAACATGGAACATCATCGCAGCTACATACTGTACTTCAGTCCATCATTTTCTATCTACCTGTTCATCCTGTGTAGGGGGACTGGAACCTATCCCAGCATCTATTGAGTGAGAGAGACCCAGTCTGATAAGTCTGGTTGCACTGCCAACTAACGATGACAACAAGCTTTTACTTTTTGCACACATGATAACGTTGAATTTTGGCCATGAAACGTTGTACCAAGCTCTCAAGATGTACACTGGATAGTTAGTGGCGCCCGTCTGGGCACAATACTTGATCTTTTGTTGGTAAGTTGCTCAGAATGTGACTGTTACGTGCCTGGCCGCAAGGTGTGTGTTTTTTTTTTTTACTAGGTGATTGCAGTACAAATACTTCTCACCTGTGAAGGCAGGCTGCTGCTGATCATTGGCTTCCCACCTCCCCAGCTGGCCTATGGTGAAGGAGGAGGCCTCTTAAAATGGAGGATGTCACCAGCCTTCGCCCTCTTGTGCTTGTGCTGCCTTTGTTTATTCTTATGAACCTTACAGAGTTGTTAGAGGTGGCGAGAGGTTGTTTTTTTTTTACCTGGGACTAGGTAAGTTGGGGTACCCTATACACTACCACACACGTAGGCATTTTTTTGTTACCTCACTAGGATTATTGTTGTGCCTTTGTACTGTTTTGAGAAGTTCTTTTGTTAGTTAGCCAGTTAGACATTTTGTTTGTTTCTTTTCTTTAGCTCCAGATAAGACAGTCTGTTATATTCATTTCATTATTTTTGGCACAATCACTTTGTCCCATCCTACCCCACCTGAGCATCTTTTTTTTTTTCACTAACTACCACCGAGACTTTGTTGATTTTATGGTTGTCGTGTTGTTGTCTGACTGGCTTAGTCCTACTGGACGTAACAGTGATCAAAACATGATTTAATAGTATTGGTGTTTTGAGAATGTAAAATTGATTTCATTAAGTAGAAAGGGAAAGCGAAACAACAATCTAGACAAACCTAGTCAAGTTTCTTCAAGTTTCTTATCCACCTTGTGGATGTGAGCTGCCGTTACAAGTGTGTGTCCTCGGTGTGGGATCATTAAAGTCTGCCTTATGTTATACTAAGAGAATGAGGCAGTTACTATTGAGATGAATGAACCTGTCCTGCTGATCTTTGCCCTCAATTACCCGAATTTCTTCACCAAGGCCACGTCGCTGTCCAAAACCGTCACCCTCAGTATATCTGCTGATATCTCCTTTGTGGTGAAGTACAAGATTGCTGATATCAGATACGTGAAATACTACTTGGCACAGAAAATTGATGAAGAGGCATGAACAGTTGTTTGTAAGGCTTGTGGCTTTCATTTTCTGATTTTCTCCCGAATGTCTCCCCAAAGTTTGTCGTTGGAACGGCAGAGAGGAAAGACAACTAGCCGGATTATGATCTCTGTTTTAACATTTACAGCATTATCAGCATATGCTGAAAAGGTTCTACGGGATCTTTTTCAAACAGACTTCTTGGCAAAGGTGTTAAAAAGTCCTTTGCATACATTACAGCGCCTTTAAACTAACAAAGACTGGTGGAGCTATGTTCTTTCTTCATGCAATAGAACCACTATAAGAAAACCGCTTCACCTCATGGAGCCATGGAAGAAACACACACAGGCAGTGCACTGTCTTGGCACTAAATAACCGAACCACTGCACCACTTTACTGGCCCAAACGTGCTTAAACATTTATATTTTACTCAGGGGTGACCTAATGGTTACAGGAAAAAAAAAGAGTATTTGAAATTAATGAGCAATTTATGAAACAAACATAATAAGCAAACCATCATCCCAGTGCGAGAGTATAAACTCAGCCAGTCTGTCTTTTCCTAACACACAAGAGGCTGCTCCCCCCACGCTGACAAGTGGAGAAGGAGAAAACGGGGAAGTGGGAAAGACAGTGAGATGCCAAATGACATAAAACATGTCATGCAGAGACGCGATGGGTTTGCACTCACGAGGCGGAGGATGCATTAAGAATCATGTCAGATTTTAACGTGTCGTCCTTGCGTTACGAACGCCGGGAATCTTTTCAAATCTGCAGAGAGACTCTTTAACAAGCAGATAAAAAAATAAAAAAATAAAAAGTGCCAGGACTCTCAGGCACGCACTGAAAAAGTGAAACGGTATTGCAGCTCCGCTAAAACTGTCTATGTCACAGGAAGAGACACAGAGGTACCAGACAGATATGAGAAGACAGTAGGATGAGGCTTATATGAGAAATGGATGAACACACACACACACACACACACACAAACACACACGGGTGAGGGTAAAACTGTTTCCGATGAAATGTATTTTTTTAATTACCATATTACATTTCCACATGCGAGCTTTAAATGGCTCATCTCGCTTCTCTTCTCTTTCACAAAAAGCCTTCGGTGGGTCAGACATGGCAGAGGAAATGAGTGAAAGTGCTGGACAATCAATTTAAAAAAAGAGCGAGAGAGAGAGAAGCAGAAGAAACAGATCAGGAGTCAGAGCCTCTCTAAGCTGCAGGAGCTGAAGCATAGTGTGAGGTAAGGGAATAGACTTTTTTTTTTTCAAACGCCTCCTAAAAATGAATCAATAGCAGCTTGAATAGAAAGACATTTAATAAAGCAGCTTCTTATCTGTGCAAGTTAAGAGGAGAGGTTTAATAAGAGTCCCGGCTCCCTATTGTAAGTGAAATATTGCTCTGAGTGTGAGTGGGAGAGATCATTTATGTGTATGTGTGAATGTTAAAGTGCTAATGCCTTCGCGATTGAATTCCTTTTCCACAGCACGTGAACAGCGTCTGTGGGTTTCCTGGCATAGACTGGACTGTGCATTAGTGCACATACGTGTCTGTCTGTTGTGCATGAAATGTAAGTTAATATAAGTGTTGGCATCACATGTGAATGTGTCTACAGACACACACACACACACAGTTTAGAGCTCCATGTGCTGTGGCTCCGACGTTATTCTGATATTTCTTTTCTAACTTTCGCTGGTTTTCGCTGGGTGACTCAGACAGCAGTGTTTCTGCCAGACTTACACAAATGACAGAAAAGTCTCTATTATGGAGGAATCTGCTGGATTATTTGACCACTTATACAGTTATCTCAAACTGTGGTCTCTGTGTCAGAGTCAGACTGGCGACATGCATGACAGTAAATTTTAATTGGGATGACTGCTCCTCCAAAAAAATGTCCTGAAATCTGTGACAGGAAGAGAAACGCTTTATATAAAGGTGCTTGTAAGCATTAGTTACAGATAATAAGGGCCTCATAAGATGCCTATTAACATAAATATATGTTAATAAGTGTTATTTACAGTTAACTATGTATTCCGGGGGTATTGGATCTAAATTCTATTAATCTTATCAACTTTTTTATGTCTGTCTCTTTCAGGGTTATGCCTAGTCAGGCATGGTTTTGGTTGAAGATGCAGTCACATCTCCCTCAAACTCTCTCTGTCTCTGTCTCTCACTCTCTAATGTACAACAACAAATTGTCCGTATTACGCTTGGAAGGAAATTCAAGTATCTGCCACGAAATGTTGATCTGAAAAACTTTGTTTCCCAACAGTATCTGCTCTGCAACTGAAACACGATTCATGACTCATGATTTCATGGTTATGTTCAGGCAGCATAAAGCATTTGGTTAAGGTTAAGGACGGATTCTGGTCTAATAATGAGAGAAAAAGCTAACCCGACCGAATCACTGTTACTGTAACTTCAGTATTTCACCAAAACCAGGACCTGTCTTTGTTCTCAGTGAACATAATTCATACAGCGTAACTTCTAGGAGTCAAGGCTGGTCAGGAAGTATACACTGTGTCCAAGTGCCCATGAGCAAGGAAGTTATTCTGTACCACTGCTGTTCTGTGAGGTTTCATACTCTTATATAAAATGTTGTATAACATAGTGGCTGCTGTATGAACGCACACTCATAACAGTAACACATATTATATTTGTATATTTATTTATTTGTAGGATTTAACTCCTTTTTATGTCTTCTATTAGATTTCAGATTCAGATATCAGATTTTAATGGATTTACTCACATGGTAGCTGTTATCTAAACACAGTCAACGTATCCCTGTATGTCCAGTTCTAAAGTTCTGAGCATTAAATATTTGAATTTCAACTCAGCTCAGTCTTCTTGCGATACTGCAGACAGATTAAACTTGCTCTTGTTCTCGCAGCCTTAAGGAGGCTGAGAGTACTAGCAGGGGGCTGAAGACATTCGCAGTGCTCAACAAAGAGAAATGATGACGTGCATTAGATTAAAATTTATATCTGTAATCACAATTAGTCACTTTTGTTCCGTTTGTCTGAAGTCTGTAATGTTAATGTGCTGCCAGCTGAAATGTCACTTTAAAATGTGTTCAAATAATGAGTTCCCCTTCAAAACAAAGCTTTATTGACGGACGCTGACCCAAACACAACTAACGAATTGGCCCCACCGATTAAGAACCTCTTGTCTAAAACCATTTATTCATGATAAACAAAGTCACAGTAACACAGCAAGCCAATTCACTGTCATAAAACAAGTGCAGATAGTGGGGTCCCTCTGTCTAAAGTGAGACATGTACACATTTCCTATTAAAATAAAGTCTCAATGCATAAATTCTGCATACTATTAGCTGTTCACAAAGAAGGGCCATTAATCTGCCCATGTACTTCCTCAGGCACCTGATTATAAATGCAAAACCACGACTATAGAAATAGGAAACGCTGTAAATGTGTGTGTGTGTGTGTGTATGTTAAATTAATACTGCGTTCTCCCTGCAGCCCACAGGGCCTGTGAGTGTTTTTCGTGCAAATCATTTCAATTCAGATTAAGCATCCACATACATGTGAAATACAAGGGCGTGCTCATATTTTTAGCATGAATTCTTCATGCTTCATCTAAGTTAGTGCAGGATTAGAAAGCAACGCTGGTAAAAAAAAACGAAGTAGTATGTTGGAGTGGGCAGAAGCATGGCAGGGTTATCACATGTGGGCTTATACATTTGGTGGCGTCTCATGTGTGTTTTCTTTGAAGATTCTTTTTAACTCCTTCAACTCATTTAAGGTTTTAAAGTGATGAAAACATCTCTTTGCTTATGTCACCAACTGTGGCTGTCAGCAAACTCTAATTCAGGTCAACTTTAATCCCCTATGGACCGCCAAAGTAAAACATCTTTATAAGGCCGCTGCAGGTTTTTCACTACTTTAATGTAACTGTCAGAGAAGATGGCAGATAGCAGCTCCTAACTTGGAAAATAATCTTCTCCTTTGGAGTTTACATGAGGGTGCTTAGGAAAGCAGACTTTAGGAAATTAGGTCTAATATCACTGAATTCTTCAACGAGATGTAACTGCACAGAAGAAAAACTGCTTTCTTATTTTGTTGCTTTGCCTCTGTGTTCTCACAACGCTTGACATTCACAGAATTGTCACAAAAGTACATGTGTTAAGTGTAAAAAGCTTACCTGGAGAAACCAAAGCCCATTAGCACGGGAAGTGATGGCAGCAGTACAAGATTTTTTTTGTACAGCTATCTTGTCAAATAGTCGTTTTTGTTGTCCGGACTTGTATTTAAGTGACATCTTCAGCACTAACAACAGCCAAGGCTGTTTGTTACAAAGGCCGCTAATGAAGCTTTAGAAGTACACTGACCACTGAGGCAGACAGTACAGCTTCACTGCATAAAATGTCAGTTTTTCTTATAATATGCATGTGTTTGCATGAATCCAGAACAGCATCCACTGCTGAAAATACGTCCCTGTGCTTACAGAATAGAGCAGAAAGTGGCACAACACAGTTCATACACGTGTTGTCACAGAATTGATTGATGGTGCTACAAACATTGGGACATGCAGGGTTAATTAACTACTGATACTTTTGCTGCAGTCAATCACAATAACTCTAGTTTGCTGCTAACCAAGGACCAAAGTGTGAAACATCATTTTTATAAACAACATTTACAAAAAGATTTGTACTCAGAGAAACATGTTGCAACACAGCTAATGTTTCTTCTGTTTTGGGATCTCTAACTCTTGGTTTTCTCAAACGGTAGCAATGTCAATGCTGTTGGTCAACTGGTTGACTATCGGATATCATTTTAATGTTTTTGTATGTTAGTGTGACCTCAATAGTCGGACCTCCTGGATCTCCTCTCCACAAACACTGGTTCTGAAGCCTTTGTTGTGACTTACATTTATTTTTTTATTTTTTTCCCCAACCTAATACCCATAAAGCACTTTCTCACACTTCTAATACACACACATTTAATATTAATACAGTAACCTGAGTACAATTTATTGCACATAATACAGTAAAACCCACATGTCCCCCATGATATGCACCAATAACTGCTGTCAAGTCTCTGACTGTGGAAAAAAGGCATTGCTGGGCAAAAAAACCCAAACCAGCCAAACCAGTGTTATCCTTTATGGATTCACTGAGCATTGAGCAGCTTAACAAGCAGAAGAATAATTTAGATTCTTGGGTTTAATGTACAAATGTGAGCTGAATTGCTTATTTTCTGCTCTTTTGTGATAACATATGCCCTAAACTCCATTCAGACGCTTCTCTACTCCAATTTTATTTTCTTCCCGTCTTCCTGCAGTTTGCCATAAAGGCGACACAGAGTGCGATCTCTCACCTCGCTGGTCAGTTCTGCTTTTAAAGACTTAAAGGCTTGAGGTCAGTCAGGAGGCTTAATAAATATGAAAAGGGGGAAAAAAAAAAAAAATCTAGAAAAATGGATGACGAGGCAAAGTGAGCCGGTAGCTAAAACAGCAAGTCACCCTGCTGGACAGCTGAGCTAGCAATGAAAAAAAAAAAAACATGGCACGGTAGAGAGAGGAAGAGGAAGAGGAAGAGAGAGAGAATGACAGAGTTGGAGTGGTTCAAAGTGAGCTGAGATAGGGAGAGAGAAAGATAGAGTGTGTGTGTGTGTGTGTGTGTGTGTGTATGTGTGTGTATAAGAGAAAGAGGTGTACCTGAAGATGCTGACTACATATTAAAAGTCCAGTTGATGGGTAAGTGGATTTCTGTACTTGACTATTCAGTAGAACAAGGTTCACACACTGCAAAAAGTAACAAACCATCGAAGCTATTTCACCCTACATTCAAACCCACTGAGATTATTTTCCCACTATGTTTTAATTCTGTACTTGTATAACTTTTTGTATTAGACTATTGCACCAGCAGGGAGACTATAGTGTGTTGAGGACTTTTAGACACCATCTCATGATTCTACTATTCTTATTTGTATTCTTTGTGTATCCAGGGAAACTCCAGGGAAATAAGATCAGTGAGTCGATCACTGCAATAACTCAAAATCCAAATAAGTTCAAATATAGACCACCTTCATTCCAGTTAGTTTGGAGTCTGACCTTCAGAAATACAGTACAATGCAGAGAAACCATCACACAGTTTTTGCATCTTTCTCTTGCACGAGTTTCATGCGTTTCAATGTCCAAAGTAATATTTCCATCCACTTTATGGATCAGTTTACAAGATCATCTGTGTAACAGTGGATGATGCTCCACGTTAAAAACACGGCTCCAAACTCTGATCATTTTTTCCAGTGTGTGCTTCTATGCTTCTATAAGTGGTGCAGGCGGAACTATCTCCGAATCATCAACTTTCCTGCACGAGAGGGTTAGAGGAGCTAATGCAGACATGAGCAGAAACAGATCTAAATATGGCTTCAAATATTTAAGCAAGTCCATTTGTGGTTGACTTATTTTGACACAAAAAAGAGTCAGAAGCCAACACATCATATGTTGCACAATAACAAAATACCTATCTGGTGTTGCAGTACACAGCAGCTGCTGTAAAACTATGCCGTTGTTACAGGCACAAACCTGAGCTTGAGATTAAGTTTCATTTTTTTAATTCTCACCATCCATCTGACAGAATTTTACTGAACCTATCACTTGCAAGGTTTGTGGCAGGATATGGTACCATTTACCACTACTCTTATTCCTCCAGCATAATTCCATGACCCAGTTTAACCTTCCTGTGCCCTACCTACGGGTCCTGATGGAGTCTTTAAAAAGCTCCGGTGCAGAAGACCGAGCTGTGACTATCAAAAGAAAGGAATGAACTTGAAACTCAGAGAACACTTTGACACATACCCAATGGCAGCGTCATATCAACTACTGCACACTGATTGCTCCATGGATCAGTGAACAAAGGCATAGAAAAATGTCCACACAGTGTTTAAAAACTATGCATCTTAGCAAATCATCCAGTCTTGAGTAAGAAACATTTGTTTTGACAGAACCTCACGACAGCTCCTGGGTCTTTCTACATTGCCTCAGTTCTTCTGCATCTTATTGCTTCATAAGGCTTCATAATGTCATGGGTTTCTATTTCCACTTCATCAGCAGCTACAGCACTGTAACAGCCCTCACTTAGCGCACTCACGTCCTGCACAGTTTCCTTCTCCTTGAGGCAGCCAAAACCTTCAGGGAGAATGTGCAGTGACCATTTTACTGAATTTCCAGTTTTGTAGTTGTTTCTGATATCTTGAGGTAAGCAATACGCTCACATTGTTCTCCCAAATGACCAGAGCCTCCATCTCTGCTCCTTACACAAACATCCCCATGAGGACAGAAAAATATGGAGCTACTAGTTAAGAAGTTGGAAGTAGAGGCATTGGCTTGCGAAAAACCAAATAACCCTTTTATGTAACCATATCACACATGAAATAATTAAGATAGACATTCTTCCTTACATATTGACAATTGAATATTGAGACCAATCCCCTCTTCATGCCTACCAAAGAGTTTCAAGACCCTGACCTGATCTCGTATTCTCTGACTGGTCACTGTTCAGTTAAATAAAGTTGCCAACTTTTACCTCCATATGATAAATGACCGTTCATTCCTGACTCTTTGTTAATTATTCTCCAGTGGGGGAGCATCTTCCTTTTGTTTGGATCTGCTCAATTCACCACACTGAGACTTGTGGATTGGATGGTTTCTCCAAAAGTGCTTACTTCCTTCCCATGCCCAAGCTCACCACTGCCAAGAAACCTGTTTTGAAATCCTTTTGCTAACCTCTCTGCCAACCTACTCTGTACTGCTTCTGGGTATCAACATCAAGATAACTACTTGTTGGAGGTGTTGCTGGCCTAGACTTGCCTCTTTGAGCTAAATTAATTGGTCCATTTCCTACCACATTTCTTCAGTTCATCTCACCCTACCACACACCATCTATGTATAATCCACTTTTGTCTTGTACGATCATACCTGTTCTGGTCAATTATAGTAATAGTCTCACTGGAGTCACAAGAACCCCAGCATTGTCTTCATTCCCTGTACAATGCTGAATTCCTGCTCATTTACCCGTAACCTCCTTTTAGCTCGCAACAGCCTTTGTCTCCAGATTGGTCCCTGTATTCAGTCTGCACCTCCACCCTCAGTCTTTACCTGCAGCCCATCCTCAGCCAATTTTCTTCAAACCCCAGCCAAGTCTCATCTGTTTCCCTTAGTCCTCCTGTCTGTCAGCCAGCACCTCCAAACCCCCAGAGTTCACCTGCCTCTACTGCCTGATCAGTAACTAATCTGCATTTGTGTCAGTTCAAGTAAATCCTGTCATGTTATCTTCAGCTCCCTCTAATGAATCTTTTTTTGTGTGAAGCAATAACATGCATTGTTTTTGTGATAGCCTATCTGGTTACTACCTTACTACCTTGGGGTATTTTCTAGTTTAGGCACAGCTCTGACGTGCTTTAATAATGAAAGCAGTCATCCACTGTAACGGAGCTGCTTATATTTTTTCTTGCTGTTTTAGATTTCTTCCAAGCCTCTGTTGTTGCTTCAGTAAAGGTAAAATAAATCACTTACTGCTCAGCAGAGGATTTTCCAGTGAAGATGAACCATCTCCTGGGTGAACAGCAAACACAGCTTTCATGAAGTGGATAAAGGTTAAATCACTATTGTATGGTATCAATCAGAAACAGAGAGCAGCAGTAGAAGTTTCAGGTTATTACTTTAAGCTTCTCTCTGAAAGAAGAAAAGAAAAAAAAAGTAATACTTTTGCTCTGCTGGACCTTCTCCAGAGAAGAACTATTGTGCATCTTATAGTAGAGAAATCCATAGCAGTGCACTGACCAGTGAGATGGAGGCATTACTGTGAAAACAACTCATACAGCAGAAGGACAAGAGTAAGATCTGTTGATCTATGGAGGCTATCAGGTTTGATGAAATCAGCCATGCAGGGCAGGCGAGTCAGAGCAGAGACAGGGTTACTGTAAAGACACAAGGACACAAACACACATGCACACACACGGAATGAGATAAGGGTATTTCCTAAATCCTATCCTATTGTACTCCCCTGTCCCTCAAATATACAGCATGCTCCCTAAACGGATTAAAGTGGTTTGCAGAAAGTATGTGTGTTTGCCGGTGTGTGTGTGTGTGTGTGTGGGACCCTTCAGCTCCATTAGATTGACTGAGATCACTATCTCTTTCTACTCAGGCATCTCAGAATAACCTCCTATCCACCTATCTGCACACACACACACACACACACACTCATACACAACACTCACCTGCACGACTTGCCGCCTGTGCGATGACAAGGACGAAGAGGGAGGAAGTGAAAAGGATGGAGGGAAGGGAGGAGAGCTAGGTAAGACTGTCACCAACCTCTGTAGAACCACATATTCATTTCAAGTATCTCCAAACTTCTACGTTTGATACCAAGTTTATCTCGTCTCGTTTATAAGTGGTATCTTCGCCGGCATGCTTGCGCGTGCGAGTGTGTGTCTATGCGTCCGTGCGTGGTCTGTATCTGCATGCCAGTGTGTGTTGATAGTGCAGTAATGGGTTTTTAGCACTGAAGAGGCTTTTTAAATGGAGTCAGAGAGAAGCAGGGAGGACAGGACAGACTGCTGATGTCAACACAGGGAGATGAGATAAAGTCTGTTTAGAGGCAGAGGACGACGAGGGGCGGGGGTGGTGGTAACAGCACAGGACTGGACCCACAGGAGAGGCTGCTGATGCCAAAGATAAGACTGAACTCTGGATGCTCAAATCCCATCAGCATCAGGAAGAGGCTGAATACCAACTGACAGACTCACTGAGTGACCAGCTGCGTATCTGGCTGCCTGGTTTCCTGAATACTAATGGAGATGTTTGACTGACTGCTCGCTGGTGGCTCTTTTCAACCAAATATTATCAGATACATAGGAGCCACACAAACAAACACAAGCTCATTAAAACTCCATGCAAGCCATAGTTCATGTTTTATGACTACCATACACACTTAAAAGTCTGACACCCTCTCACATCTGAACACAGTGTGTGACAGAATTTTATGATTTTGCCAAAACCGATGACCTTGCAGGGTCAGTTTTTACGAGGAGAACTACATTGATTTGGAGATTATTTCACATCCTACACCTGGAGGAAATTTACAAGAAGAAAAACTGTTGAACAGTGAAGCAGAGATAAAAGCAGCTCTTGGCCACAGCTGAGATTTCTGTCCACTTTTTTTTTACTTCTCTACTCTATGGTGGTACAAACGGGAGCATACATCAAACACACACTCTTGTCCACTTCACAACTCCGCCGATTTAACCTCCTTTTCTACAGTCGAAGAGAACTGAGACGTTCTTGCAAATCCCCAGAGTCCCCTCTGCGTTAACCACTGTGCAGCCAGTCTCCTTCCTCAGAATGGTGCTTAGAAAAACCTCCAGTATGAGGGTTAGCACTGTCACCTCACAGCAAGAAGGTTCCTGGTTTTGAACCTTGACCTTTCAGTGTGGAGTTTGCATGTTCTCCTGAGTCGGGCTCTTTATGACTTCCTCCCACAGTCCAAAGACATGCACTTAATTGGTTAATTAGCGACTCTAAATGTGAGTGTGAATGGTTGTTTGTCTCTACGTGCCCTGTGATGAACTGGCGACTTGTCCAGGGTGTACCCCACCTCTCCAGCCCAACCATGACCGTGATGAGGATAAGCAGTTACAGATAATGGATGGATGGATGTTATGGGAAAAGATCGACTTAAGACAGATTGGACTAACCACCTTACACCAAGAGATTGAGATGATGGGTGGGCCACAAAACCTTCAGGATTTCATACTTGTGAAATTTGTCTGCAACAGTGAAATTATTTCAAAGTCATTCAATGTAGACCAGCTTCAGTAGACTTTTTAGGCAAGTTTTGGAAATACAATTTCCCTTTCATAAGTTAAACGGTTAAATAATTTTTAATACCAACTGAATTCCCTGCTGTTCGACCAACTGTAAGACCGACCAAAAACCACGTGACAAAGGGAATTGACTGAGCACTGCCACATGTCATAGCAGCATCGCCGTAGAACACATTCTGTTCTCTTCCTTTGTCCCTGAAACCAAAAAATGAACCAGCATTACACAGCACATCTTCTACAGTGGAAAAAACAAAACACAAACAGTTGGAAAGTTTCCCTCCTTCTGAAGCCATCTGTCCCCATGCAACCTTTTGTGCTACACACTGTACGTGCCCTTCCTACCCCTCCGTCACTGTACCCTGCCTATCTCTTCTCTCATCACTCCGTCCCCCTCTCTATTATCACTCAGTCTGTGCCCTCTGTTCGGCTCTCACCCACTGCTCCCTCTCAATTCCTCTCTCCTCCTCTACCTTTCCTATCCACTTTTATATCTTTTATTTGCTCTCTCACTTATTTGCTTCTCTGTCTTCGTATCTGCAGGGACATGTCTGCACTCAAAATGGGGTGCTTTGACCCGTGATGTGGTATTCAAAACAGAGTGAGGATATCCCTCCTCCCATGAAATACGTTCTGAAGTTATGTTGCCACCTCTGCCTCTTTATCCTCTCAGTCTCCGGAGTGTTTCATTGCACGGACAGAAGGTTGGCTGTGTCTACTACGCAGAACACAGCAATCCAATATGATGCTGTGTTCAACTTTTGAACTTAGATCCATTGCGGGGTGTCTGCAGATTTCAGCAAGTTAAATTCAAAGAAGTAAAGACCTACTAAGATAGCTGGAGTGATGAATATTTTTAAAGCGGCATTCGAAGGTTCACCAAATGGTGGGTGGCTGTGGAGTGTTTTTGCAAACTTCTCTGATCTTAAAGACTTTTCCCAAGTTTTGTAATGCGACTGTACAGGGCAGACCTTTTGAAATGAGTAAGCGCTAGAGAGTGAAATCCTCTGAAACATTTAGTTTTGGTTCATTCTGTCAAGAAGAATAGGACGCACCAAAATTTCACCAGGAATCACATTTAGTTTAGAACACACTGTACATACTTTGAACCAATGACGCTCCTCCTCACACAGCTCTGGTGCAGTATTGCACCAGCTTTATTTTATCGATCAACCTATTTACATGAAATGTGTTTTCAGCCATGATTTCTTTAGTGTTGTATCTAAATCCAGCTGTCTACACCGGTCGTATTATTATGATTCCTCTCCCCTTTTTGTGCCATGCCGTCATCAGTCCTCTCAGTATTTCAGACGTGCTCATCCTCCCAGTCTCCGTCACATTGTTCAGTCTCCCTTGTGGTGACAAAACCCTACGGCCTCCCCAGTGCTTTTTGGAGTCTAGTTTTTGTGACTAACCCTGGTCTCCCTGGGCTTCAGGATCCCAATCTGCCATTCCTGCCACGTCCAGCTCTGTCTCAATTTCAACTTTGTCTTTTGTCTTTTGTTTTTTTTCCCACCACCAGCCCTGCACCAACGCTCTGTCATCTCAGACTCAACCAGCCACCCAGTCCCTGTGTCTTCTGCTGAAACGACATCTCTGCTTGTTTCAATAAAATGTTTTCCTGATTCTGATCTCACCCTAACACCGACTTAGTCATTTGCACACGTTTGATCTGTTTTACAAGTCCAACATTTTACATATGCAACTGTGATATATGAATGTATGATATGTTTCCGCCATACGATTACTTATCCTACAATTGACTTAATTCTCATGTTTCTCATGCTTGTGCATCAGACAGAAGCTCAATATTACACTTCAGCTTCAACAACACAATTCATCCATGTGTTTGTGTTACTCTATGGACTGTTGCTAAAAGATTTTTTTGTGTATGCAAACTGCTTCAGGTGCATTAACACCACCCTCTGGGGTTAACCTGATTTTCATACATTCGGATTTGTCATCTGGCCACCGGGGATGCGTTATACTTTATGCGGTCTTGTATCCTGATATAATAATAATTTTGATTTGATAATTAAGACACATGAAATGACAAGTGTAAATGGGGCCTTTATTTACGTCCTGCTACCTGCTCCTGTCCTGGAAATCTGAGATGAACTCACGCTCTTTCTCTCTGCCTCTCCTCCCTCTTACAGACCCAGAAACACCGTTTTATTTCCTCATTAATTCAGCCTTGTACTGAAACACATTAATTACTGTTGGTTTACTGTCAGAATCAAAATCTTGGTTGTAGATTAATTACACTGTTCCATCATTTTTACACACGTCATTTCTTGAGTGGTGCTTTTTGCCCTCACGTTACACAGAGTTGAGTGACCCTCAACACTCTGCACGTCTTTGCATGAATAGACGTTGTTGGAAGCATTTCAGTGACTGCTTTTGAGTTTATGACATTTGTTGAGCTGAAAATAAAAACACACTGAATATAGTGCCATAGGAGTACCATAAAACAGGATAAATCTGTGGGAGAATAAGAAAATAAGAGTGGGAATATATAAAGAAATTGATAAAAGAATAAATAAATGTGGAAATATAAAGACAAATAAAATAAAAATAACTTGCTGTGGTAGAAAACTGTCCGATAAAATCATAAATTTACTGTAGTTCACAAGGAGTGGTTGAGCTGACTTCTTCTCACCGTGCATTCTTCATTCATGCCGTTTCATATTCTCCTCCTGCATTGTGGAGCTTAGCTATGATTCCCCCCACCTGTGATCTCACCAACATCTTTATACACCATTATTTCTCCTTTCAGGTACTTTTGGATGTTTTCCAGCTGTTCTTTGTATAGTCAACCTGACCTTCTTCTACAGAGTTTTCTGCTTCCCTCAGCCTCGCCTGCTCCGATAAGCAGAACACACTCTCCGTTCTTTGACACCATTGTTTCTGACATTGCTGCCACTTGTAAAAAATAAAAACACAGCTTTGTGTTTGTGTTAAAATGTTTATTATAATAATTTTAATATATATATATATATGACATCACTTAAACCTGTCTTTAGTCATTTTACTCTTGTGTCATTGTTTTGTTGACCCTGTGTTAACTTACACATGATCCTGAAACTAGAAAGTGCATATTGTCTTCCATCTATTGTCAATATTTAGAATTTGATTGACCAGTGAAAGGATGTTTTGTCACATCATGTATGTAGGTTAGATAATGTTTTGATTTTGATTCAAGAATAAATAACAAGCTCTGTGCTCTGGGCCAATAACCCGGATTATGCTGATTTCAATATAAAATAGTAAATTTGCTTTGGTTTGGCAATATGCTTTGTGGAATTATGTACTACAGCCTTGATATTGATAGTGTTATGACCGTGGCCATATTTTTTGTAGTCTGCTGTGTGTTTGTTTGTGTGCCCTGTGTTTTTGTTCATTTTAATATGTAAATAGGAATGAGCCACCCCCGGGAGATGATTGGAGTGACTCCAGGCCCCGAGCCTGTGATTGGTTGCAGCTGCGAACCACCTGGTATATAAGGAGCTAAGATGGCAGCCGTCAGGTGGACATAAGCACTTCCTCATCCTCCTCCTCTCCCAACCAGCCACATGTCCTTCTGTGAAACCCTTTGTGCTAGATTAGAAGTAGTTTTTTGTTTGGAAAGTAGGCGTGGACTGCCATTTTGAGTTGATCTTGTTTTCTCCTGTTTTGTTAGTTTGGAAGGTAAGTGCATTGTCATTTATTTTCTGAAGGTTAGTGATTTGTTTTCTAGAGAGAATTGTTTTGGCCTTGGTCCTCCCTTATGTTGAACCTTAGTTGTAGTTATTTGATCCCTGAGTTGTGTAAATAAATAATTTTCTTTTAGTATAAATAATTGTTGTAAGTGGCTATTTAGGACTCGGGGAAGATCGGGACCTGTTCAAGTTATGCTCTAGGCACCCCTAGACTGGGGCGTAACAATAGTTTACCAACTGAGGAGGACGTAAACAAGAATATTTGGACCCACTCGAAGGGTCATTAGAACCAATCCATTTAAATTCAGACAAGCATTATTACAGATTTTAGTGATAAAACATAAGACATACAACTAAGACTCTATCCAAGTTATTCCAGTCAAATCTGGTCATTCCCAACACTGGCTACATTATAACATTGAAGCACCTTCAAATGTTGTCCAAGTGACCAAATACAATGATGATGGCAACAATGGTAGCAGCGGCCTTGGAGTCAGGTAGTAATGGTAACATTTCAGCTGGTGTCTGGGAGATGTAATGAGTGAACCACCATACGCGTTCAGTTACTGAGAACACACCCTGATCACTTCCTAATGTCCACAGTCATTAGCACTGTTAGTGTGGCTAATCAGTTAGCTGTACCGCAGATGTTCTGTGCATTTCAAGGGTCATTTTGGCTCCAACCACTCTCCTGCACTCTCTATCTGTTCTCTCTTAAACTGAGCCAAGTCTGGTCCACTTAGAATGTGTTAAATAGATCTTCCAGAGCCGGCCAAGTGTGTGTGTGTGCATGTGAGTGTGACAGTAGCAATAGAGAGAGTTACTCTCTGTGTGTCTGTGTCTTTGTGTGCATGCAATATAAGTACAAGTAGCCAAATGTGGGTGGATCCATATTAACTACAAGGTCAGTGATTGGCCACCTGCCCTTCAGTGCCTTTGGGTCGGAGCCAGTCGCATTAGCAGTTTGGTGTCCCTCCAGAAAGCAATGGGCCAGATGAAACGTAGTTTGACCTGACAGTCATTCAAAGTGAGGCAAAAGTGAGGAAATGACTTGGAGATTCACCAGCTATACCTTTCAAAAAGCAATAGGTAACAGTGCAGAACCCTTTTGACAGCATGAAGAAAGTTTCTGCCACTGTAAATCACTACAAAGATATGCCGGTGTGCATTTGACAGATGGCACTGTGCAGGAGACGGCCAAGTTCAACATCCACTCAAATGAGCACAAAATTTTCACAAACTGGCATTACGTCACAAAAGCTCACAAAAAAAAAGGTTCCAAACAGCTTCGGAGGCTGGTTTGAACAGATATCAGGGTGATGTTGAAGGCATAATAAGGCAGCTAACAGCTATGCTGAGCAGAGTTTTAGATTTTTAACCTTAATGTGCAAAGTTTAGTAACTTTGCTGCAGTTAGCCCATTCTTTGCATGATAGAAAAGTCACAAAAAGTAAAATTTTACTATTAATTAACACTCATATTTTCATTTTTAATTGATATATTACATTGCTGGTGGAATTGTTCCTGTCCAGATTAGTACCTGGTTAATCTAACCTTCATATTGTCTACAGCCTTCCACTCTACTGAGTAGACTCTTATGACAGCAACAATGTTGCAATGGAGTTCAGAGACTTTTGTCTGACATAAGTAGCAGTTTTTTAAAAATAATTCTTGGAGCCTATTTCCCATATGCACATTTGCATACCATATAAATTTGCACTAATAAAACATTTCTCACTTGTATGACTTATAATCGTGAAATGGCGTGTGTGAGAGACAGGTTCCTGATGGTGAACAGGTCTTAGCTGCTCAGGAGAGAAGCAAACATCATTCTTTTGTGCCACGTTATGCAACACAGCGTAGGCCTGAATAATCTTGCACACCGTATCCAGGCACAGCCAACACAGTCACGGACCTTAATACTAATAATGTATTTTTGAATTATTCATGGTGCAAATCTTACCAAGAAGCCATCCATCTATCCATCCATTGGGTAATGCACCAGCTTGCAGTTTTCTCCCTACACTGCTTTGAGACAGTATGAACGAGTCATAAGTTGAGCCTGGTCATTTGTCAACACCATTTGTGCACAAATGACATTCAGAGAATCAAGGTGCTTTCTTTAAAAAATACAAATTCATCATCATAAGATGCACTTGTTGTTACTGCACTTGCTGTTTCAAGAAACCCATGAGTTGTCAAAACCTGAAGACTCATAGGAAATACATGATTTCTCTGGGTCTGATCCTCTAAAGTAGGACCCAGTTCTTCACACAGTTCAAGGAGAACAACCCCCTTTTGAAGCCTAAAGTAGCACATGAGCCAACTTCAAATCACCTTGAGCTGGAAAATCATAACAGTCTCTAAATACTTTCTGGCACAATCGCTTTCTGCTGCCTCAAGCTATCAGCGCATCAAAAATGTGTCCTGACCACACCTCGGTTTTAAGATCAACACATGCATGGGCGCAGGTGCATTTGTTACTTACACAACGCGGGAGTGAAAATGACAACTGTGTTGTTTGGAAACTAGCAATGACACTTTCACAGAGCTGTGGGCCAACGTGCATTCTAACACTGGTTCTTGGTGTAAACACATGCTAACATGTCAACCTCAGGTGAGTGCATTGAAGTGATTTAATTTAAAATAATTTGAAATAAATATGAGTAGACTATGTTTCATTATTTTAGTGATTGTGAGGGACAGGCAAAACAGTCTTTACAATGTGTTTGCATCCATCCTCAGTGTGCAAACTAATAAACAGACTAGGTCGGTGGGTTCACAGGCCAATAATACCATTCAAACTACTGCAAGTAGATTTTGAAAACTGAAAATCTTGGTACATCCGACATGTACATAATGTCATTTTTTTCTTTTGCAGTAGCAGCTGTCAAAGAGACTTGCCATTTTGTTGCCCCTCTGCAGGGAGAGAAAGAGAGCATCAAGCAGGGTGCTTTGGCTGATTAGAGAAATGAGACTCGCTTACACAGTTACTGTAATCTCAATGCATGAGCATGTATGTCAAGACCCTCAGCATTTATGTGCAGATCAAATATAGATAATGAGGCAAAGTCAATGAAGGTCTCCAATAAGAGGGTCACCTTTGAACCTCTGTGTGTCATGTGTGACATCGGCCAGCTAATGTTTGTATACTGTATAACACTGAGCATATGTGCAGACCAAAAGATAAATCTACTGCTGTTGGCAGCAGTACAGTGTTTGGTAGTTCTGTGATTTGGTCATTAGGGTACATCCTCTGGGAACCATGAAGGTGTGTGCAAAACTTTATGGCACAGTCATTATTGATTTTTCAGCCTGGACTAAAGTGACGGAGCGACTGGAACTACTTTTTGAACACACTTTATGTGTATGATACCAAAATATTTGGTGCTAAACCATTAGCATTGATGTGTATGAACATATATATAAATTATGAAGTAAATGATTATTTTGCCTGCTTCTATTTTAAATATGATATGCAATACTTTGGACAGAGATAAAGCTGACTTCAGAGCAGTATGACTGTCTGTTCTGCTGCGTTTGAACATATGTCCCAATGTTCTCATATACACATGTTTTAGCCAGGAGCACAAACCAGGCTAGAAAAAAAAGGAAAAAAAACACACAATGTTCTCACATTTGATCCTTAAATGCCTCGAATACCTAACACAGAGAGAAATGCATGCATAAATGCACACACATGTATAACGAAGTAGCACACGCATGCACACACACACAGTCATGCTCCCTAAGCAAATCAGAAATGACGCCTCCGCCTGTGCATGCCAAGAACATGTAGAGAGCGGGCTGAAGAGAGAGAGAACGAAGGACTGGGAGAGAGACTGTATGTACGTACGGGGTGTTACATGCCCGCTAGTGTATGCCAAGATCGTACAGCGCACATGCCAAGCGCATAAGCACGTATGCAAGACAAATGGGATGCAAGAAGAAGGAGCGAAGTGAGAGTGAGACTAAAGCGAGATACAATTATTCATTTTCTCACTGTGTGTGTGTGTGTGTGTTTGTCCATGGAGACATACTAAGTAATTTGTGACAGGTGCACGAGCGTGTTAATGTACAAAGACCACGCTGACAAGTCCTCTTAGGGACAGAACAAGCTATTTACTCTAGAGGAGAGAACCCATGATTCTGCAAGATGAAAAACAGAGCGAGGAAATGCTTCACAACAGAGTGCTGATGTAAATATTACTGCCACATCTAATACATGACAACTTCCTCATCCGTTAGAGAGAAAGAAATGAATTTATATGCGGCGGTCGCATGGCGTCCTTATGATTCCTCACAGTGGCTGATAAGATAATGTCTGTATTTGTTTGCATGTGCTTGTTCACGCAGCCCATCAAATACATTATCATGCATAGTGTGAGAACATTCAGCTGGAAAGAAGAGGAAAAGAAACAAAAAGGAAAGACTGGAGCGAGTGTAAATGTGCAGAATAATACTAGTCGCATAATTCTAACAGTGGTGACGGTCAGAATTAGGAGCTTCCGGACTTAAATGTCACTGCCTGTGATTCAAAGCTTTATTTAGCTGCCTAATAGGTGCAGTAGAAACTATAAATTGGACCTAGAATGAGTAAACTGTATCTCAAGCAATCAGCCACACTTACAACCCCTGTGGGCCAATCATGTGTGTTTAAGCAGTGATCACCTGCTTTAGGAAACACACTGAGACTGCACTAAAAAAAAAAAGAAAAAGACTTTATGGTCGCAATATATTGCTGTTTCTCTCAAAGTCATCTTTCAGATTCATTTTTGTAAAGCAGCATTTAGTTTTGACGACAGCGGTTTAATCAGAATTCATAAGATACTGCACATCGTAAAAAGCAGCAGGGAAACGTTTGCTTCATAAACAAGGCAGTGTAGTGTCTCCAAAGCCTGCCGTACATAGGAGTAAATCTCTCCCTACATTCAGAACATTGCAGATCATTTAACATCTCAGTAACTCAAAAGCTATTTTATAGGCTTACATTTCAAAAGCAGGAAAATACATTGTGCCTCTACAGCTACTCCATAGTCCATATGCAACTTTATGTGGGCAAAGCTGACTGAACACTGTGTTCTTTCCCAGTAGTACATTGTGTACGTCCGCACATTCACACCTTGGAGCTGCTCAGAACAGCTAAAGTCCACCCATAGCTGCCTCCAAAGGAGCAGTTCACTGTTAACGACTGGTGGCTTAAGTGCTTTGTTCAACAGTAGCTGTTGAGGAAGGGGAGTCGTATTCGTCCGAATGGTCCTCTCGGAGTCAGCAACTATTGGGTCTTTGGATACTGTTTGTCATTTGTCAGAAAAACACATGAACCTGTGCACAGAGATGGTGTAAAGACTTCGAGAGAAGCTGATGTAGCATCCTACCAGTCTATGAGGGTATAAAACCTTTGGGGTAGTATACAGAGTCCAGGGCGAGGAGACGAGGTCAGTCTTGTATATTATTACCTACATGTAGCAGCTTAAAGGAATAGTTCAACTCATTTGATTTGTATCCCAGAGTTAAATCAGAAGAACAATACAACAATCGTGTTTGTGCATATACAGAACTATAGAGTATGTTAGCAATATAGACAGGGCGAATAAACTACTGAGAAGCGGTTTAGGTTTAGGTTTTGGTTTTAGGTTTCGTGGAGGTGCTTGGACAGAGCCAGTCAAGCCGCCATGCGCATTCAGTCTTTATGACAGGATAATAATTTAGACAACTTGTCTAACCTTGGTCCAAAAACAGAATTTCCAGAATAACACTGAAAAACTATCTAAGCCAAATCTGTAGTGTGAGACACTGATGACGTGTTTTATATTTCATTATTTCATGCTAAAAATAGGTTTTTAAGGTTAAAACATCTTTTTTTTTTTTTTAGTTTAACCTGGGTAGGTGATAATGTGAGTATACGTGTCATCGTGGGTTTAATGAATGGTGAAAACAAGAAATACATATTTTCTCATATGATGCAATTCTGAGAGGCAGCTCTGAATCCTTTGCAAAGCAGCATAGAAGCGGATGGCAGGTTTCTGTGACTGTAGCGAGAAACTGTCCAAACAGATCATTGCAGAGGCGTAAGATAGCTGCCATACAATCACACTGTCAAAGTGTTCATGCTCAACAATTAACCCATGTCACCCACACGCTGCTATTTTATGGTGTCCTGTTTTATTGATTTCATATGCTAATCTCTGCGTTTTGAAACGTTTGAGAGATTCTCTGAGAGCAATATGAAAAAGCCTCTAAAAGTCTGTTTGTTGATGCACATATACCCAGATATAACGAACTGTCAAGAAGGAGGCTTTAGTATTTTGTCTGAAATCTGTAGTCATTTCAGTCATTTCAGTTTGTGCACGCACAGATGTACTGTATGTGCACACAGAGAAAAACACACAGCGTTCAAAGCTAATCAGCTGTCTAATCGTCTGTCAGTTCTCATATCCGTCACCGAGCTGCGGACATATGGCTCTGCTTTGATCAGGAGACTGTGAGGACTTCTGTATGTGTGTGTGTGTATTCTGGTACCAGAACCCAGGCTCAAAGAGGCAAAGGATATTTCTCAAGAGGTTTAATAAAAATACAGAAAACTGAAACTGGAAATCTGTCACCAACAAGAGAGACTAACCACACTCAGAGCACCAACCGAGCTGTAAGAACACGACAATCCAGAGACTACCTTTAATAGCTAGAAATCCCTGCAGTTTGGTTGCAAGGAACACACAGATGCAGCAAATGTCTTCCATGGGAGCTTACACCAAGAATCTAACAGGTTTTCTGCGCCTTTTAAAACTGCAACACATCACTGTTTTATTAAGGTTTAGACACAAAATTACTTTGGTTAAATTCAGAGAAATATTTCGGTTTGCGGTAAAATAACTTCTTTAAGTTTAGGGCTCCTTTATTGTCATGGTTGCAATACGACAAATCAGAAAAGCTACAACATTATCAGCAATCTGAGTAGGATTAGGGCCATGGACAATGATCGCGGTATCTTCATCTCTAGGAATGGCTCCCATGATGTGTCAGAGGCAAGGTCATGATGCAGACGAACCCTCTGGATGAATGTGATGCAGAGGTACACAGGAGTGCTTCTCTGGGCAAAATCCCTCACAGTCTACACAGTCTACAAGGTTCTGTACATGGCAACAGTCCAGGATATGATGAGTAGAAGACACAGGGTGCCAGGCAAACAGAGAAGGAGATATTACAGAAATGTCAGAAGATATCTGGTGAACATCAGTTTGAATTTTATACTTTTATATTATAAGAATTGTCTCACGGTTTTATAAATGGGGTGCTATCACTGCTAATACCAACAAGAACCAACATCCCCAACCATCATGGCAGACAAGAACATTATTACTGAATGATTTAGCAAAATTAGGGAAAGGTAGGTACTGTCATAGTAGAACAAACACATGGTTAAGGCTAAAGACTTATTGTGGTTAATTAAAAGGTGAATGTTAATTGCAGGTCTGTGTCAGGACTCTGGTCTCCTGGATGAAAGCCAGATGCACTACCCATCCATCCGGTAAATCCCTAGATCATCAATATGCATGTTTCTCACCATGTTGCTGTCCTTTTTTATTGTTCCTATAGAGTCTACGCTCTTTAACTTGACACCTTTGACCCATCACTTCACAGACCCATGAGAAAATCTCTAATACCTATCAGCCTTCTCAGCAGCTTGGTTTGCTAGATTTAGCATATTCTGTGGATGATGTGCTGCCACTCTCGGGCATCTTCCTTGGGGAAAAAAAAGTCAAAAGTTTGGCCTGCTTTAACGAAAACACCACCGTAAGTTAATGAACATGTCTGGAGTATCTGAAAGGTGTGAACAGAAATGGAAAGCTACAAAATAATAAAGTTTTAATGCCTCATTTTATCTGGTATCCCATTCTGACTCACTGGAGGTGATTAATGGAATGAAAACTTCCTCCTTGTCTTTAGAGCTTTTACCCACACGATATTTAAAAAAAAAAAAGTCTTCCGATATCTCAGAAATGTTGAAATCTTTATCTTCTGGACTTTTTTCCTCCAATTGGCTGTTGTTCAAACCTGGCTGGAAAAACTCCAACCTTGACAAAGACCATATTAATAATTTTTAAACCAGCATCCAGTACCAGAGAAAGTGGTTCATGCTCATATCTTTTATGAATGAGTGGAAGAACTTTCTGGGTCAGTTGAGAGTAAGAAAATCACCTGCGGCGTTCCTCTGGGGTTTATTGTCGGCCCTCTGAGCTACATGTTACCACTGAGAGGAGGTATCTGCAATGTCAATATTGCTTTCCATCGTTATACAGGTGATGCACAAATCAATGTGTCTGTAGATCCACCACACCTTGCCTCACTCACTGCCTTACAGCCATAAGGTCCTGGATGTCCAGTAACCTCCAACTGCTGATCATTGATAAAACTGAGGTGGTGGTGTTTGGACCCAAAGCCCCCTATTGTTGCCTCGCTAATTGACTACCCATGGTGTTTGGAATTAATTACTTGCTTTCAAATCAGTGAGTGGCCTTGGCTCTTCGTACATTATTGACTTTCACACCCCTTACACCCCTGCTCGTACTCTCAGATCTGCAAGACTACTCTTGCTTAAGGCCTGAGACAGAGGGTAGCAGAATTTTTGTCTACACAATTATGGAATAAACTTCCACTGGTAATGACAAATGTAATGTCAGTGTCCTCACTTTAATATTGGTTTTATATTATTCAGTTAAGTATTTGTAAAGATTTTGGCTTGTTGTGTTAGGCTACAAAAGACTGGTGTGCTCTCCACAGCTTTGAGTTGTCCAGAGAAGATCTGATGAGCTAATTAAACTTAAAAGGGTCACTCCTTGTGTCTATCATAGGCGTGTTTGCCTGTCTCAGAGTGCACAGGTCAGTTCTGCCATCAGTGCCGACTGGTGAGTCACTTACTCGTCCTAAGTGTGACAGCAGGCATTATTTTGTGTAGCAGCTTGTTGCAAGGGGACACACAGCTCTGCTGAGGCAGTAATAGGAGACAAAGCTCAAGCCCAGGGGAGATCAGGACCATGGACAGCGTCTGTTTCAATACATTTCAGTGTGTGAGCAAAAAACATCTGCACGCAGACACATTTGAAGATGTAGAGTATATATTTTTTTTACAATATATTTTAATTTATCAGATTCTAAGCAGGTTTTTTTGCGTAAACTAAACCATTATAACATTTTTCAACTCAGGCTGTCAGTTTATATACACACAGTAACACAGTTGGTTTTACAGATTGGTGAGCAACCAAGTTGGCCCAGTTGTGGGTGTGTGTTCAGATGTGTGTGAAGTGTTTCAGATGGCTGTGAGCCAATACTGGTCTGCCATTGCGGTAACGCGAGCCTCGGACTGCAAAACTGTGGTCAAGGCTGTCACAATCTGAATTTTGACACCAGTTACCAGTCTTAAAGAGGCCAACAAGGACAAAAAGCTCACATTATATTACACATCATACTTCAGTGATGACTTTAGAGCTGACATACAGTATGTGTTTAAAAAAATGTAGTGTCGATAACTGTCCAGAGCAAAAACAGTAATGATGAGTTCACCTTTCTTCATCACCATGTACAGTCTCGGTGTCAAACAGCGTCATGTCAAATAATGATACTGATCCTTCCTTTTGACCCTTTGCGCTCATTGAAATGTGTCTCACACTTGCACAAATCTAATTTTCCAGAAGATTAACATTGTCGCAGACTCAGAGTGCGTGAGAGAAGTCAAGCAAAGAACATAAATGGACAAAGTTTTTTTTTTTTTTTTTTTTCAGCTGTTTCAGGTCATTTGGAACGTTTGAATGAAATAACTGTGGGCCATGTGGATGAAGCTCTCTTTAGGCTGTGATTCAAGGCAGTGTTTCAGGAGTAGTTTCTGAAATTAAGGAATAGCAGAAATTATTGAATGAGCCTGGCAACTGTTTTTATTCCTTTGTTAGTTCAAATGATTGTCATTATTAATAAAACAGCAGAGCAGCATAAACATCACCATGCCTCACATATTGTGTGTAATATTTTCTTGAAAAGTGAATGGGTAGGTTTAACATTTATAAATCTAAAGTGTTTTTCATTCCACTTATCTTACCTGTTGGTTCTCATGCTATCTTTATTGATTTGTCTCTTGGTGCTACCTTTTCATTACCACCATGTGTTCTCTTTGTTGTTTGTTTGCCTTCCACATTAAATTCAAGCTCGTCAACAAGCTTCTCTTTAGTGTACAATCTTTTAAGATTGTCATAAAATGAAATTGTAGAATTTAGGATATTTGCATTAGGAGACACAGCTCAGTGCATGCACGCCTACCAGGCGACACAAAGAGTTACAATTCCATCAGAAGCTTTAAAGCCAAATAGAAAAATCTGCTAAAAGCTACAGTGTAACCACTTACTCTGCATCTCATTTGGTTTGATTTGTGTACAAATATTCATGCTTTTAATTTGTCTAACTTAACACTTATAGCTGGCACGATGTGTGTGCCTGCGTGTCTGTTTGTGTGATGTTCTAGTACGTAACTTATCTAATGTGTTTTGTTTAGTGATGTTCTGTCACTGTGCTCATGTTTTAACTGTGACCCACTAATGGACTGCGGATGAAAAACAGTTTTAGTACCATACAACAAAAATTGGCGACATATTTAATAGTGTACACGGTCCCGTACAAATAAAGTAAGTCAGTAAATATATTCGGTAAGTGTTTGATAAAATGTGCTACTGCTGTAACTTAATATCTAATTGCTTTTTCTCTTTAACCCTTTTAGTCAAAAGCCAAAAACAGAGTTGTCCCATTTGTGTGTCTTGAAAAACAAAAATAAGTAGAGGACTATAAGATGTCCACTGACGTTGGCACATTTCTGGTGAAGGTACGTAAACCTGCTGGGGTTTTTTTCCGGTTCCAGCTGGTAACCAACTTTTCCGTTTATGAAGCAATTTATTTTGGGTCGAAATCCTCAGAATGGTTCGTCAATAGGTGCATGAGCCGGAACAGAACCCGTCGATGTTGGTGGAAAAAGGCTCTCTGAGTCTCTTCTTGCTAATCTGTCTTTGTCTGAGGGTAGCAAAATTTGCCAGACAGCACCTCTAATGCTCACTGAAATAATCCATAAAAAAAGTTTGTTTAAAAAAAAAAAGAAAAAAAAGAAGCATTGCTCCCAGGCAAGAAATAGTCCCACACAAAACAGTTTTTGTTGCCCCCTTTCTGGCATCATTTTTCACATGAATTAAATAAATTAGATCTAGCTCTTTCCTCTCATTTCCATTTTTTATGCAAAGCTACCAACTGTTGGATGCAGCTGCATATTGATCAGAAAGGGAACGTATTAGGTCCCCATAACACGACACAAACAGGGGTTACAAACAGACTGATAGGGTTAAATTTAGTTTAGAGACACAAGTAATCCTGTTTTTTTTCCTCAAAGGAATCGAATCGCTTTCTTCTTAACAGATACAAATGACCCTGTCTTCCGTTTGGCACCACGCAGTGTTGTTCACATTTGCTTCTTGTAAATGATGTGTTTCCTCAGCCGTGTGGATTTTCCTCTGAAAAACTAGTTGACACTTTGCCTTCTGGCTTTCATCCACACTTCTGAGCTCTCCCTTGAACATTTTAACCAACATCTGCTGATGAGATGTGGATTCCTTCCCCCAGACCTGTATAATTAGAGCCATGAGGATGAGAAAACATACTGGAGCACATCACTGCTGGAGGACATGAAAGTTTCCACGCTGCCCTTCTTATGTGTACGCTCTTCAGTGCTCACAGCCAAAGCAACAAAATGAATAAATTACAACTGCTGACCAGGACTAACTATGAGTTCACTTCAGCAGTTTATTTCCAGGAAAATTGGTTCTCCCACAACGCCGGTGGCACAGTGGAGCTGCAGGAGGATATGCTGATTCAGGCCGACTGCGATACACAAATCAGCAGCAAAACAATAGGGAAGAGATATGTGTTTTAATATCAAAAAAGAGTTAAAAAAAAAACAAGTGGTTCATTCCCGCCTGTTGAATCACAACTCGGCTCTCTCATGCCGTTGCTTTTTGCTCAGTCTGGGAGTTTGCTTCAATCATGTCGTTGGCTGTGTACATCCCCCCTCAGGCAAAAGCAAATGGCATGCCATGCCTACTATCAGGACAGATAAAAAAAAAAACATCCGACTCTGCAGTCTTCATTCAGGGCGACTGACGGAATGAATTCCTCTCCTAACACATGACAGAATACAAAATACAATTGGGTCTCGTTTACTCCAAGGCTCATTCCCCTCATTCTCCAGGACCCTTCATGGCTGTTATTCCAGGCCCAGATGGTCCCAACATCTTAAAGCTGAAGGCAGACAGTCGTGTCTAAACTTGAGTTTCGGAAATAGACCCAAGACACAGTCAGAGAATGTTTTTATTCTATAGTAATCATCTAATCCATCGTAGAATGAAAGCCTCTCCGGTACTTGCCAACAATTGCCAGCAAGCCCAACTGCTGAGCACTCAGAACTCATGCCTGATTTCTATGTGAAGCCACGGGTCTGCTCGTCTTGGAGACCAATTGTCAAGCCAATTGTGTCATTCCAGTTCCAGACGAAAACGTTCAAAAACAACCCGAAATGGGACGAGAGCATATTCCACCTAGACTGTTTTACCTCAGAGTGAAAGGTCTCTCTTCCTCTGCTCCCCCTTTGTCTCAAACGTTGTAGTGCCACATACAGGGCCACAGTTATTAAGCGTGCTCTCGGCCGAACGAAGTCAGGATGTTTTCAAAATTCCTCTGACTGTTAATGAGTCCTAAAGACTTTGGTAATGCCCTGAGTGTTATCTAGGAGCACCAGCAGGCCAGAGTTTTCACGTATTCAGAGAAATATCTCAGAAATTACTGAAGCAATTGGCACAAGGTTTTCTACAGACATGTATTACTGATGGCATTGGCTGCCACTAGCATTACTGTATACTCTACCTTTTGTACACTAAAGACAATATTTAGCTCACACAGTCACAGTCTCTGTATAACTTTTCTTACTGCTGTTATTCCTCTGTATTTCAAATGTCATGATTCTCCTGAAGAGCGTAACTTTGCATGCTGTCCTGATGCCATCAGTTTCCCAGCTTGCTGTCCTCAAATAGCACGCGGCACCTACAATCTCATCTAGTGGATGTCGTAAGAGCAATGTGTTTCATCTGCCGATCACTACCGAGGATATTCCTACAGTCTTTTTGGTGACATGTTGTGCTTGATCGGCTAGAAAATACTCTGGAGTATATAAAGACTGAACTCAGGGTCATTTCTTTTTTGGAGATTGTTGATGATGACATAATTGTTATATGGATTCATTCTTCAGGATAAGAGTTTGGCTGATGATGCGTCTTTTCTCAATTTCAGCCGTCACTAATGCTAATAATAAGCAGCTTCTATTCCAGTTTGGACAGACTGTCTCCTCTTGCAGGGACAAGGTCCAACATATTTTCCGCACTGGTGATCGGCTCATTGTCTGTCTGAAGCTGCGTGACACCAGGGTGAGGAGAAGGGCAAGAAGGATTGCCAGTGACCCTATACATCTAGTTAACCATCTGTTCCTAAGCTTTCCATTTTGTGACGGTCAACGATACCCCGTCCACACCAGAAGCCTCTTCACACAAGCTATCATTCAACATAACAAGCTTTAACAAGGCATACATCCATTTCCTCACCGTGCATTGTCTGCCTCAGCGTCTGTTAATATTTAATACATTTGAATTTGCATGGTTTCACAGTACGGACTGCCTGTTCAACCCTGGGTAACCTCACACTTTGCAAACTTTGGCACATTTTAGCCTCGGCAATATACAGCCCAGACTCCGATGTGCATATTTTATTTCAGGCATCTCATTCTTTCTCAGTGCGACTTATTTTATGGTATGCTGGACCCATGCACTAATGAATACTCATTATACTTCCACCTAGAGCTAGAGCTGCGTTGTTTGCAAGACTGCTCGAATATACATTTTTAATAAGAGCGGAATGTAAAGTCACATACTGTAAAATGTGTGTCATCTCCTGTTTTTCTTTTTGAATGTCTCACCTTTTTGTCAGGTCCCGTTGGCCTCAGATCATCTGTGTGTCGCGTGTCTTTGCACGGAGGTTTAGTGACACAGATTCTCTGTGACTGAGTTGTCCACGTCTGATTGTTCAAATTCTGATTATGTCTGTGTTGCATCGTACGACAACAAAACCACTAGTGATTAGGGATAATTGTAGAGAGGCTGCATCCGTCCTTTCAGCCTCAGAACAACATGTGTTTATGCCAAAGTGATAAAGACTTCTTGATGCCATAGTAATTATAACGCCTGTCCACTGGGAGAAAAGAATGGGGGGGGTAGGAAGTCTGTGGATGGGTGGGACAACAGAAGACTCTGACATGGGGGACCGCTGTTCATTTGTAGTTTTTTAAAGGTTTAGACTCTGACCATGATCATTCCCTGACCTTAACCAAACAGTTATGATTGTTACCACGGTGACAAAGGTTTTCTACACTAACCAAGTTGACCTGAAGGTCATTCTGCAGGACTCTGATGAACAGTGTAACCAAAACTATCACGTTGTTACGCTGACTCACTGAATTGAGAGTATGACTGAGTGTGATGTGTTTAACTTCTGTGACCCTGTACGTGACATAAATTCACTGAACGTGACCAATCTATCTATCTATCTATCTATCTATCTATCTATCTATCTATCTATCTATCTATCTATCTATCTATCTATCTATCTATACGTTTTAGGCACTGCCATATTCATTTACCATTTACATTATTATTATTATTATTATTATTGTTATTTTATTATCATCACCATCAATGTTGCCTTTTTATTAGCTTCCATCCTTCCTTCCTTTCATCCACCCCCAGATGATTTCTCTCCACTGCCAAAAGGGGGCAACAAAGCGGCACTTTAAAACATCTTGAAACCCCCAAAACCTCTCTCTCTCTCTCTCTCTCTCTCTCTCTCTCTCTCTCATCTCTTGTTTTTCTTATTTAACCTCTCTTCTTTTTCTCTCTTTCTCACTCTTTGATTTTTATTGACAGGAGCCACTAAAAACCCTTAAACCACATTATGTATCTCTAACACACACACACACACACACACACACACACACACACACACACGTCAAAATAAAACTTGAAACTACAACAGAAGAAGAACAAGAATCCAAACACCTCACACTCACTCCCTGTGTGTGCTTGCGCGCGTGCATGCCTCGTGGTGCTGAAGGAACAGCGCCCTGCACGTGAGGAACGAGAGCAGCCGGCTGTCTGTCCCATTCATCTCTCCTGGTGTCATTTAGTCATTTAGTCATTTCTTCTTTATCGTGGAAACTATCTGGGATCTGAAAAAAGCGCGCGGGTTTGAATATAAAGACGCACGAGGAAGGATATTTCTTTAATTTCTTTCTTTTTCTTTTTTTGCCCCCAGCACACTCTCTCTCTCTCTCTCTCTCTCTCTCTCTCTCTCTCTCTCCTCTGGACTCTCTTAAGGCACTTTGGATAAAAGCCTCTGCGAGAAATGGCAGATTTTCTGTCTCGTGTCTGTCCTTCCCAGGACAGGTGGTGAAGTATCAGAAGGAACCGGAAAGTATTTTATTTCCTGAAGCGCATCTGATCTTTTTTTCTCTCTCTCTCTCTCCTGTTTTATCGACCAGCGCGCCCAAAGTGTGCTCCCCCTCTCTTTTCTGTTTTAATCACAGGAGCGGACTCTCTCCTCCACACATCACCATCTTCTTCTCCTCCTCTTCATCGTTCTGTCTGTTCTGTAGCTAAAAGCGAGGAGATCCAGCTCCTCTTACCTCTCCTCCTCCTCCTCCTCCTCCTCCTCCTCCTCCTCCCAGCTCACCCCCTCTCCCTCTCGGTTTAGAGGAAGGAGAACCCCAGAGAAGCAGCTCAAGGCTTCGCGCTTCTCCTTCTCCGGTTGCTCCAGCGCTGCAGGAAGGATTTCTAAAAGTCATCTCAAGTGGACTTTTTTTTTTTTGTTGCTGTGATTTTGCCAGAGAAGTACAGCTCGGGATCTAATGTAGGAAGGAGAAGGAGGGTAACACACGCCGACCTGAAGAGAGACAGAGGGAAGTAAAGAAGGAGAACACGGAGGAGACGCGCGGTCTCTTATTTCCAAAAAAAATGTCTTTTAAGGTGGATTAGGAGAAAAGGAAGCAGAGGAGACACATTGCTTTGCATTTTATATGATCAACTTCTGCCTGGATACGGACTGATCACTGTTATCGATCAGCTGATTGACTGGTCGATTGATTTGTCGGACATTATCAGCTGGCAAACTTGGACTTGCGGGGGGATTTAAGTCGAAACATTGAAGCCTGCACTGCAGCTACTCTCCTCTGGCAGAAGCTGGTGTTTCTCCAACAGCACCTCTGGATTGATTCATTGATTTATCCATGTATTGACGACGCCAGCCTGCAAAGTGGAACTCTACTGATCGATTATCTCATCATTACGGTGGACTTGTCTGCCCATTCTCCTCAGTTTAAACGTTTCAAACAAAGACGCACCCTGCAGTAAAACTTGTAATAAAGCGTATATATACTAGCAAATACTGAAGTCCCTTTAGGAATATTACAGAAAGTAGAATAAAGTCCTACCAGGGTGACTATATCATAAAATCCTCGCTGTAAAATTATTCCAAGAATTGAATAGGGATTATTATAGCGCAAGTGCTTGCGGGATTCCAGTTTGGAGATTGGAAGTTATTTTTGGCTGCGCAAAGTAGAGCGACTCTTCCACACCACTGCCCGGACAGACAGAGACAGACTGAACACACAGGTCTACATACTTGTCTCTGTCTTACATCCCGTCCTGAAAGAAAGGAGTGGGAGAGACATAGCGCGGAGGGGAGAAAAGGAGAGAGAGAGAGAGAGAGAGAGGGAGAGAGAGGGAGAGGATGCGTAACTGCGGTTAATTGGAGCAGACTTTTCCGTCCAACATCTTGGAGAAGGCGGGAGAGAAGGGGAACGGGATTTTATTCTTCATGCAGCAAGCGATACTTTCCTGTTTCAGGCTTTAAATCTCTCTCTCTTTTTTTTTTGGGCAGAGAGGAGGAGAAGAAACGACCTCCTTTATCATTTCATTTATCTGACTTTCGTCCCGTCAGTTTGTGGAGCTGAGAAATTGGCTTGAGAAGAAACAGAGAGGGAGACAGAGAGAGAGACAGTGAGAGAGAGACACAGAGAGGGAGGTGGGATTATTTCACCAAATTTGAACATTTTCGTCTGGTCAAGGTTGTGTCACCAGCGCCGCTCGGATTCAGGATTAGTTGCTCCAAAACAAAACAAAAAAAAAGGTAACGCTCCGATTTACGCGTGTTTGCGCGCATGTGTAATGAGTTTACTTGTGTGTGTGTGTGTGTGTGTGTGTGTGTGTGTGTGTGGGAGAGACAGATGAAGAAAGACAGAGTTAATCGCTCGACTGTGTGTGTGCGCGCCTGTTCCGTGGGTGTATGTGAGAGGTGAGAGACCGAGTGCAAGAGAGAGCGTTTTTACGCATGAGTGAGAAAGAGAGAGAGCGAGAGAGAGAGAGAGAGAGGGTGTGTGTGTGTGTGTGTGTGTGTGTGTGTGTGTGTGTGTGTGTGTGTGTGCTTCAATGGCATATGTGTGTCCAAGAATTGTGGAGAAACCGAGATAAACAGAGCTGAACTTGAGTCTTTCGACACTTTGATTCCACTATTACGGTCCTTGAACTCACCGTGAGGTCATTAGGCTGCTCATTACTAATTGATCAAATTACGTGTGTGTGTGTGTGTGTGTGTGTGTAAGTAACGTGAGTGCGCTAGAAGCTGGGCATCATGGGTGAAAGACAGTCCCTCCAGGGAAGAGCAGGAGCGTTCAGCTGGAGATGTAGTGCAGCAAAAACACACAAACTCAGCTTCAAAGCAGAAAACATGATTTTTTCCTCCTTAGATTTAAATGAGTTTGTATTTGTCTCCTTTAGACGTGGACTTCTTGTACCCTCACGTGTCTTTGTGATAATTTCATTTCTCTCTGTGGTTGTTTTGTGTCTGTATCCTTTCATAACCCTCTTTGTGATCATTTTGCATCCCTTCTGAAGTCTTTTACGTTTCTTTGTGGTTGTTTCATGTCTTTGCAGTTGTTAGATTGACTTGTAGATTAGATGAGATTGACACAAGGGGGCCCTGCACCCCATCAGGGCCATTTAGTAACCCATCCCATGTGTCCAAAAAGACACACACTCTACTTGAATAGAAAAAAAAAAGCAGTGGATATACCCTGCCAGAATTCCTTTCAGCTGGCTGGGGTGAAGCACCTTTGGGTGAAAGGGTGCCGTTTCGGTTCCACTGTATAATTTTCCCATTTGTTCAAGTCTTCCCAAACACAGACGCTGTTTGTCTGAGTGTTTTACAGCTCAGCAGGTGCTTTCTCTCACTTCCTCTCTCTCTCTCTCTCTCTCTCTCTCTCTCTCTCTCTCTCTGTCTCTCCTCTCTTCTTTTTTCTGTGTGAGTGTGCGCAGAAACGCGAGAGCAACGACAGAACGTGTGTGTTTGTAGTGTAATGGTGTGTGAGAGAGGAGAGGAGCTGGGGAGATAGAGTGGATGTGTGTCATCTAATCCTGTGTGTGTGTGCTTGTGTTACAATGTAACAGCATGGCATACACACACACACACACACACACACACACACACACACACACACACACACACACACACCTTCACACACCTTCACACAGAGGGGGGGAATGCGTGGGGTTTAATTATCTCGGCCGTTTAGCAGCAAGGTGCGCATCAATCGTCAGAATGGAGGCAGACTGAGCGCCCATCGGAGGCTGCAGGTGTGTGTGTGTGTGTGTGTGTGTGTGTTGATTTATAGCATGAAGCTGATGTCGTATAGATCTGACCAGTAGGTAGATGGACTGGCAGCAGAATGACTCCGTCACACTGGCCAACACTGGCCATCTATTACCAGGATGGGGAGGCAGGAGGAGGGGGGGGCGGTTTACAGCCGACATGCAGTGATGAGGGAGGACGAGAGGAAATGGAGAATAGAGGTGGAAGAGGTGTTCATTCTTCATTGATCTGCTGATACATGCATGGAAAAATACTCCATTACAAGTACAAGTCCTATCAGATCAATTCAATGAGCAAAAGTACTCAGTCTGCAGGAACATGGCACCTGTGACTGACATACTATCCCTTGTTGAGGTGGAGACAGGACTACAGTTACTGTAGGTAGCATTACTGTTGGGTGTGGTCTGTTGTACCTGTAACCACACACCCCCCACAGTGATGCATCTGCAGCATCGAGGTGGGAAGTAAAACCACTGGAGGTCAGCAAAAACTTTCCACCAGCAGAAGAGACGGTGACAGAAAAAGTAGACGAGGAAAAGAAAAGAGAAGAAGTGAAAGAAGAGATACAAGAGGAGGACTGCACTCACAGCAGGCAGGTAGAAAGAGACAGAGATAGACAGATGACAAATAAAGAAGGAGTGGAGGCAAAGAAGGGAGAGGAGGGAGTCACTGCTGTTCCTATTATAATTGCTCAGTGGTAAAATTAATTCATTTTGTCACCCGGTGCTTCTCTGATATGCTGGATCCCTGCTAAGCCTCTGAAATGAAGTGAACCAAATTGAAAAAGTTGTGGCGGTTTCCTCAAATGTTTTCAACGTCCCTGCCCATGTGATTATCTGCCGATCTGTACAAAAGCTGCGTGAAATCAGCCCAGTGGAACTGTTGTGAGGCCGGGTAATTGATATTCATTGATTTTTGAAAAATGATTACTTGTCTGTGCTGTAGATTTGAGCTACTGATTGGACTAAAGAGGAGGGATGAAGTGATGAAAAACATGAGAATTAAGAGGAGGTCGAGGACGCAGAAATCATCGAATGAGAAGGAAACAAGCAAAAGGAAGAAAGGAGGATGAGGAAAGAGGAGAGAGGAGAGAAGAGGGAGATATAGTGAATTAAGAAGGGAGGGCAGATTTAGAGACACGAGGACAGGAGAGAACAGAGAGGCGAGAGAGATCCATAAATCGTGGAAGGGATGACGAGGCGCTGGAAATATACGAGAGGGGAAGACCGGCTGAGAGGACATCAGGATGAACGGGAGAGAGAGCGATAGATAGAGGGTGGATGCTATTGAAGAGCTATAAGCTGCATCACTGTATATTTGAAATATTGTAGATTCAGCCTGTTTGCACCAATTATTCTTACTGTAGTCTAGTTTATGGCCTCTTACTGGAAATCAGTTAAAAAATGAAAATGAAAACTTCAGGACAAAATACAAATGGTTTCCTGAACAGCAGCAGGGAAGCATTTACCTTCAAGGCAAAGCGCTGTCACTGGTGTGTTGCCTCTCTTGGCTTTGCATGAAGCAGCATATACTGAACCTGCATGCTTGGTAAACATAAGTGTGTGTAGTTTACTGATCGGTCACCCCAAGCTACTCTCTGAAGCCTCCATTGTGCAGCTTTAGATGAAACCTTAAAAAAAGGATTTCATTACAAGGTCCATTTAGTAGCTTTTCTGGAGCTCTGGCCCGTATCACATGATCCTCTTCAGCAGATATAGCGGTATTTACTTTGTTTTTGCACAGCAATGGAAATGGGAATCTACAATTTCATGGCAGCTGAAGAAGAAGCTTGTGATATGAAGACAGTTCAAGAAATCAAACTGTATTGTTATGGCGATTCATTGCTTTACATCTTACTCACAATCAAACTACTAAAGACCTTGTGCCTTGGCTTTCATTTCCAAGAAAGAACTTTTGAGCCACCTGGTTTTGTGTTTAATATTAAGTTTTTCTTTAGAATTGACAGCTGTCATTTACTCCTACGTTTCACGTCCACATTGATTAAACCAAAATCTGTTGGAATTCCTTGTAAGACATAAAACATGTGGTTGCAAATGGAAAGCCAGCTGTCTTTTCCCCACGTCTTTAAAGCCAGTTTCTTAGGAGCTCTGTGGTTCTCTGAGGCTCTGATTATACGTCTTCTGTTTTACATAGAGACCTCTGATCAGTCGTATGCCGCCTGGCATGTGTGATACAATTATGACTTGTGTATTGCAAAAAAAAATTCAAAGAGCAATTTTGATCAAAGTGATGTCATACAATGAAGGAATCCTCACACTTCTGTGAAACTCCTGGATAATTTGATGTCATGCGTGCTGAGATGATCAAAGAGTCTTTATTTTTGTGTCATAATGAAAGAACCTGCTCAATGGCATTTTGGCAAGAAGCAGAAATACATTCGAGCCAGTCGTGTAATTGCATTTTGAATATCTGAAAAACTGAAAGCATAAAGAAGTGGCAAGACCACACGAGTTAATTTCAAAATTGTGTTTACCACATCGTTACATGGTGTTTTACAGCAGGACATATTCTCCTTAAAGTACAAAGTGATGCTGCCTTTCCCTTTTGCTTCAATATTTCTGAGCCGTCTTTGAAAAAGTGGAATTCTAAATGGACAAAACCGATTGGACGTCCACGTCCCCGCGATCAGTCGATCTTCTTTGGTCCTTCGGAAAACGAGGCTAACTGTTACCTCTTTCCTAAAATGCTACAAATTGCTCAATCTGCCCACCAGCACTTGCAATCTTGTTGCAACCCGCAGAGATTTTAATAAATCATGGCTCTTGGCCAAGAAATAGTAGTTTTACAAGATCTTTGTACAGAGCCAGGCGAGCTGTTTCCACTTGTTTCCAGTCTTTATGCTAACAAAGCTGTTTTTTCAATAGTGTGTAATCATCTGAAAAATAAGAATATTTATGTTTTTGTTACCTTAGAATGAGCCTTTTATATCTACAGACACAGAATGGGCAAAGTATTTAGTGATTCTCGATAGACCTTTAAGCGTTTTCTGCATGTTCAACAGCCCTCATGGTTTCTACTTCAGAGAGCGAGGTGAGGAACTAAACCTGGCACACTGGTCCTTTAATACAATGTACAAGAGTAATAAAACCCAGATTTTGCTGTGCTGCTCTTTTGCTTGGTCAATGTTGGTGACAAAGTAGTCTGCATTTAGTGTGCTGTTGTAAAAGTTGGGTGGGAGGATTTGCATTACTAAAAATAAAAAGTAGCCATAGGTACCAAACTGCAAAGCATGCAGGATGGAGGCTACCATTACTACAAATGACGGTAATGCACGTTGTTATGGAACTGTTCCAGCGCCTGTGGGTCAGCTCACATCTCTGTGGAGGTCGGGCATGGGTCAGTTAAAAGCCTTGCAGCTCATTGGGAATCAGTGATTCAGTCTTGCTCATGCACAGTAGGGTGGATGCCTGCTGACACGAGGGTCTGAAGATCATCCAGCTGAAGGTTGGAGTATTCCACGCGATGACCTTTCAAGTGTGTGTTTGCATGTGTGCGCCATGACTTAGATTAACCTCAACACAAACAGACGTCTTGTGAAAAGAAAGAATGAAAGATTTACGAGTGGAGTTTTGCTTCCTCTGTGTTTCCAATGGGACGGCACGCTTCCTTCAGGCTGTGGTAGCAGGAGCTTCTCCAGCAATGAAGTGTAGTGTTTCTTCCCGCTGAAAGCCAGAGACCAGAGTCCCCCACAGCATCACTCATCTCCCCGTGTCTGGATTGCAGCTATTAACTGTCCTTGTGTAAGACATTCTGGTCGCAGGCCTCTTTCTGCCGTGTTGTCACTTGACAAAAGAGGCAATATGCTTTAATGAGACTGGATCCCAGAGTGAGACTACATTTTTCTTCGGCATCCCGGGAAGAAAAAGTTGAAGAAGAAACCTTGGCAATGGGGCAATACCAAAGTATTTTATCTCCTGTCTGCTTTTTTTTTGTTTTGTTTTTTGTTCAGATGTAACGTAAACACTGTCCTGCACTTAAAAACTCCTTTGTCTAAAAAAGCAATAGACTATTACAGTACATGCCCAGTATATGTGCCGTATAAGCTTTACATCTTTTGTGTGACAAAATGTATTGTTAAACCTTAGAAGTACAAAATCCTAGAGAGCAGCAAGCTTAATTTATGTTCTTTGAAATACTCAGTTTTACAACCCAGACAAAAAAATTTGGGGATTCCAAGAAACTCCATGTGTTGAATGAGGAAGTAGCTTGAGGGCATTTATTCTGAAGAGGTGAAGACATGTTACATCACTTCCCTTTCACTATCAATAGTGATATGGTTAAATAGGGCTAGAGCAGAAATAGAAAGTGTGCATGTGTGCATGCATTGATATCACGTCACACATTTCTCTTGTGTGCAAACAGGATGAGGTCTTCTGGGGTTAAACAGAGCTGTTGCATCACACAACACGCTAATTTATCAATTACAATAATTGATGTGACGTTTGCTGACTGTGTGCATGTCTCTGTGTGTGTGTCTGTGTGTGTTTGTTTGTCAGTTAGTGTGGATGGTGTTGGTTTGAGTGCAGGGGTGGGGGCATTCATCAAGAGGAGATTCTGCCCCTTTCCATCAAACACAAACACACATCAGTGGTGATGGGAACAGGGCCAGTTCTGTGCCTGTAAGGAACAGGTCACAGCTCAGCAGAGCCTACAGACGTATACATACAGACATGTACATAAACACACAGGGCGATAATATCAGAAGATATATCAAAGATGTTAGTTACATTTCTCAACAGACAGACTGGTAGAACATTTCTTATGTGTGTGAACGGTTGCCAGGGGATCAATCTTTGGTGATCGCATAACTTCTGAGTTATTTGAGCTTGGTGCGTGGCTCTGGTGTGTGAATAAAGGGATTGCCTTGAAGTCTTATACATTCATGTTCCTTCAGGATGAGCTTTAGCGATCTCTTACCTTTTCATCTTGTACTGCTCGTCATCACCCAGCAACTCTCTTAAAGCACAGCCTTGCAGAGCTGCTAGCACGACTTTAAACCTCTTAAAAGAAACTGACCTGTTATTTTTGTGTTCAGTATTAAACTAGGAAATGTGTTTATCTATCATCATTGTCATTTACATAATGCAGAGTCCTTATTGGGTAATTGTCACATTGAAGACGGATTTATTTGCTTTTTCTTACAAATCTTGGCTTCTTGAACATCACCATGATTTATCCCTGAATAGTTTGAGCTGGCAACATTGACAAAACGCACTGCTGTTGTGTCTTTGTCCAAGTGATCAGTTCAACAAAGCATTCAAATGGTTTGATTTTGGAAGCCAACCATCATATTTTGTCATTTAAGGGAAGATGATTTGTCCGGCCAAGTATATGCTCAGTGCTCAGATGCAGTATACGCTGGTTTATTAAAGGAAAGGAAGAAGTCGAACTATAAACCATGAGCATCTGCTCCACTTTTGTCCCTGCACATCTCTATTTCTTGTCCTTTTCCTTTTCTCTTCTTTGCCCCACACCCCTCCCTCCTCAGCTTCACTGTGACTCTCCAGTTCACCCTTCGGCACATCTACCATTGTGCGTAGCCTATCCTTAGTTGACATAACGTGGTCTGACAGGCCAATCTCTATGGATTCTGATCAAATAGAGCAATAGTGTACACAGCAGCATGAGTGCAGCCCCAGCCTGCTAAAACAGCAAGCCATAATATGGCAAAGATCAGCGTCCTGCAAAACTGATTTAACACGTTCAGCTGCTGATTCTACTTTGTGTGTGTGTGTTTTATTTTTTTAAAGAGGCAGTTTGGCTGATTAACTAATGACGTGTGTGTTACAGGTAAAACAACCAGCACACAGTCACTGTTAAAGGCCTGTACTTGAACTGCACTTCACATCTTTACCAGTTTGATAAATACTATGCACTGTGCTTGACATTAACCTTTTTCTAAATGACGCAACAGACTTTCAGATTCACGGGATTTCCCACCCTTCGAGCAGCTGTTACAATCAACTTGCAGACACTCGAGATCAGCCACGCTATTGTGTTGGGGTAATGCAATTATGAGTAAATGGAGCAGTCAAGGACATCCGGTGACTGAAGATTGTTGAGCGAAGCTTCTATGAAATCAAGTCTTACAAGAAAACAATAGGCAAACATGGAAGTTGTGAAAATCATATTGTCTGTTTAGCCACTTCATAATCAAAACAATTGCTATTCAAACATATTTAAAACATTTATTTCAACTGTTCATTAAAAGATATTGTCAGGGTTGGTTGTTGTTGGTGGTGATGCTCCAGCTTTTTACCAACCAAAACAACTTCAAGCAGAAAGAGACAATGAAGAACTCAGCGCTCTTGAACGCACCAACGCACTGCTGGCAGCTGCACTGCCATGCAACAATTATCCCATTTGAACACAAAACTTTCCCTTCTGTGGATTAACTATCTCAAACCAGGTTTAACTGTGTGTGGATTTCAACACTACAGACTCACCCAGAAGGTAAGAATCAAAAAGTTATGTCACACTGCCGTGTGAAATGTTTGTTGTAAAAACACACCTGGGCAGACTGGTGCACTTCTAAACTGCTTAATGCTTAAACTTCATCCACTGGTTAGTACTCGTTCAAGTAGAGATGCAGAAGTCATCCATGATATCACCTGCTGAGGTGATGGCCTCACGTTTGCCACCCCTGTTTTAGATTCTGAGCTGATTCACATATTTCAGGTGTAAGTTTGTTGTTTTGCAATTCATAAATCTTGGTCTAAGTCAATGCCTCGAGACATGTGAGTCAACAGTCAAGACCAACAAGTCAAGTGGAAGTCCAAAACTTTGTGTTTCAAGTCTTAAACAAGTCATTTTTGTCTATGTCGCTTACCCTGATCCAGATCTTATACTGGTTTGACTGGTATCCTGTCTTATGTTCACACTTGTACATTGAACTGTTGCTAGTTTCTCTACAATTTCTTACAGTAAATCGTCACATCATCCAGCTGTTGAATCATTACATTGGTTTTTATGTAGGACTGAAGGTGATCACCTGGGCTGAACCTGGCTCAGTTTGTCATACAGACCTTACGTGGAGGTTTTACTTTGTGTCAGACTTCTCAGCTGCTTCACCAAGGGGTGCCAAGTTACGGCTTTGATCAAAGACGGCTACAACTAAATTTAAATCAGCAGGGATTATGCACGTCACAGCCAGTTTAAAGGGCTTCAAATCAACAGCGGAGCAATTAAAGCCAACAGGCACAACAAAGTCACAGCCTGTTAAATGCCAAAGTTAGTATGTCTTTACAAACCACAAATCAAACTTTCTAAATATTGCTCTGCACATTTCTAATGTCCTAAATCATGGTTGGTCCAGTTCTATGGATGATCAGTGACTGCTGATTGTGTTTCTCCATGAAGATATTCAGAACTGTACCAGCCCTGTGTGTGTGTCTGTTTGTGTGTGTGCTTGTGTGGAGAGGATTTAAAACGACAGGTTAACCTGTTTGTCCTCTAGAGGCTCTTCTTCTTTTTCAGTCCCCTCAATGCAATAGAAAAGAGAACGATGTGTGTGTGTGTGTCTGTGAAAATAAGAAACAATAGAGGCTTCTTCTATCCCCATGTGCTCTGCTCTCTGGCTCTCTGAATCTCCCCTCGCTCTCTCCTTCTTTTTTCCTTCATTCATCTCCGTCAGCCTCTCTACATAGCAGCCGCGGCTTTATTAATGGAGTGGGAGAGATACAACATAGTTTCTACTTTCACTGGACCAGAGTGCAAACTATCAGAGGGATTTATGAGTTTACATGGCGCGGGAAAAAAAAAAAATAGATTCATTTGATGATACTGAAAATTGCCTCTCTTTTTTTTTTTTTAGCTGTCCTGACTGAATTTAAATAGCCAATTGTGGTCAGACAATTTGGTAAACAAGTTTATCTACGAAGCTACATTGTGTTGACTGCAGCTGGAACATTATAATGCTGAGCTGCACCTCCTCTCTGGGCCAGGGAGTCCAAATTGGCACCGACTCTGGTGACTCCGACGATGCCACAGTCTGAATAAAGCGAGAAGACTTTTTTTGCTCAAATAGTGTCTTTTTTTTGCCAGGAGGTTCTGTCTGTGTTATTAGTTTATGAGTTTCAGAGATAATATGTCAGCGGGTTACAGAACTCAATGTGTCTTTGACCGTGAAACATGTTATTATAGGTTATTTTAAATAATAAAGAGAGTGAGTGAGGCCAGATCATTGCAAAAACTGCAAAATACTGAAGCTAAACTCTGATAGTGTAATCACAGTAAGATGTGTGAAGTGCTGATTTGAAGGGCGGCTGTGGCAAGAGTGCAACACTCACCTGCACAAGTTTTCTGGCTGGTGTCACCCAGAGAGGTGAAACTGTGTGCGATCCTTCCAGTGGCAGCTCGTGTGCTTGATTGCAAGCCTTTGTAACTGCGTCACTGCAGCTCCTGCACAGACCCCTTAACGCTATGCCAGCCATGCTTGTTGTACTATAGAAATGAGTAACACAAAAGCACAGAGGAATGGCTCCTTCCCGTCTGAATTGGTATTCATTTACAGTAAGTTAGAGAAAGTGGCGATATCAGGCTGGAAATGTTTGCTTGTGGAGTGAACTGGGACTGGGATCCTGTCAGATCATCTCCAGTAATGTGCTGGGATCGACTCCATCCCCTTCGCAACCCTATAAAGGACAAGCAGTAATAGATGATGAATGGATGGAGCTTGTATCACGCATATTTTCATACTGCATCAGATAGTTTCTGTCACATTTTGCAATATGTAACTTTTTAGATCAAAGAAGGACATTTTGTGAAAATGATGAACTTTATTCATTACATATAGTGTCAGTTACTCTTTGGGAAAATAATCTTGCTGGTTTTCTCAGTGATCTACAAGAAAAGAAAACATAAATCAGTTTTAAAACTGAAGCTTGAGGTGCTGCTCAAAGTGACTAACTATTTGGGAGTTTTTTTTTTTTTTTTGAGCATTCGTCATCTTTAAAAGTGGACAGACTACACTGACAGTGACTCTCCAAAACACTACAAATGTGTTCTGCCCTGTTCAAACTTGAAGTGCAGTCAGATTGAATGTGAAGAGAATTTTACAGAGAACAATTCGCACTTATCCCAAGACTTCACTTTATTGATGTACAGAGGTCTGCAGGGAAATAACAGAAAGTACTGCTAAAGTTTGAGCTTAGTCAATGTCTAGACTAACTAACACATCTCAGGTGCACTCTGCCCACGCGCTGTAGGTACATTTACAGCTGTCAGTACAGTCATTGCGTTGGTTGTTTGTGACAAATAAACGTGGACTGCAGTACTGGCCAAACTCACAGCAACTCATTAGCATTTGGTTCAATTTAATCACAGCAGGACACAGACTTTTAAAACCTGTTGGAGGTATAAAACAAGACTTACCGTCTGTCAATCTAAGTGGACAAATTAACTAACATGTTTATTTCTGCTGTGAAGTTGGACATTTTAACATGTGGACTTATGGAGACCGACATGTTCTGTAGCCAGCCTCAAGTGGACGTTTGAGGAACTGCAGTTTTTGGCTTCACTTCACAGCCATGGAGGTGGTCTCTTGTGTATCACACTGAATAAACTATGCACTTCCTGCTGCAGTGTGTTAATTTAGAGTCCTCCCAGTGAAAAGAAATTCTCTTTGTTGAATCAGAACCGTGTGAGGAGCGGAGTGTCAACATTTGACTGCTAAAATATAAATCTATAACATGTATACACGTTACATTTTTATATTTTGTCATTTATAAACTTCCTCAGCTGCCATTTTCGCAATGCTTGTGGCCCCTCCCCGTCTGCTACTGACAGTGAGAAGTGTCCAGTGAATGATGAGTGCATGATTCGGCT